>NC_048312.1:23843383-23962748 GCF_013100865.1 Trachemys scripta elegans | reverse complement strand
GCAACAGAGGGTCCTGTGGCACCTTTGAGACTAACAGAAGTACTGGGAGCATAAGCTTTCGTGGGTAAGAACCTCACTTCTTCAGATGCAAGTCTGAAGAAGTGAGGTTCTTACCCACGAAAGCTTATGCTCCCAGTACTTCTGTTAGTCTCAAAGGTGCCACAGGACCCTCTGTAGCTATTGAAAAGTTATTTATAATAATTTTTTTTAAAAAGTGACCTGATAAATTTCTTGCCCACTTCAAAAGACACACAAAATCTAAGCATTATTAATAACAACCCCTACACAATATATTTAAATATAGTCTCAGTCTTTTAACATTTAAAAACGCTACCAAAAAAGCAAAGAAAAAAACAAAGCAAAAACATCTTTAAACTATAAATTGTTTTCCTGCAGTGCCTGGAGGCCCCAGCCAAGTTCAGGGCCCCACTGTGCTAGTGCTGTTCATACACAGAGTAAGAGTCCCTGGCCCCAAAGATTATAGCATCTACATAGACAAAGGGAGGGAGAAAGGGCGGATTATAACGTGTAGGTCTTTAAAATAATGAAACTAAAACAAACTAAAACGAAAAGAAAAATGTTTACAGCTTTAACTTCAAAAAGAGTTCTAAAAAAGATCCCACCCCCAAAACCAAAGAGCCATAAATATCTTGCTAACAAAAACAAACAAACAGTGACCTAAATGCGTATATTCACAGAGCTGCAGATTTAGGAGTTAAAGGAGTCAGCCAGCCACGGTCATCGAGGTGACGAATCAATGGGAATATCTGAACGCAGCAGGATTAGTACTTTATCGTTTTGATAAACAGCCATGGGGAGCAGGCGGTGGATGCCAAACCGAAACACGCTGTCTGCATCACTCACACACTTCTGAATCAGCATCATCACACTGCAAACAAACATTAGCCATGATCTCACACAAACAATAAATCAATCACAGCCCAGCAGCTCCAAAAAGGGGGGGAAGAAGAAGAAGAAGAAGAAGAAGAAGAAAAAAAAAAAAACAACTTTCTAGGCCCAATGCTGCCTCTGCAATCTACAGAAGAAGGACTCCACTCAGCCTTAGCATTGATTGGCAAGAAGTTCACAGGAGCTTTGCCAGGAATTAGATTTATTTCTGGAATGATTTTAATGGGATACTGAAATGCTGTTGTAATTTAAAGGTATTAACAGCTTCTCCCTTTTAAACCAGGATGAAGTTAAACTACATTTCCTGGAGAGGAGATGGAAGCCGACTTTGGCGAAACAGCGACATTGTGACATTTCATTCACATTTAAGATGATTCGTTTTCATTAATTTGCCTGTCACCAAATTGGCCTTTAAGGACAGTGGTTTATAAAAGACCTTGCCATTTTAAGTGAACCAGTGCCCTGTCCTTCAAACATTTACGCAGATGTCTTAACGTAAAGTACGTGAGTAGTAATTTCTCAAATGGCTTTTTATGTCATGTACAAATCCTCCCTCCAGTTACCGAATTTCATAGAATTTAGCTGAATTCACCTGTCTCTGTCCATTTACAAAAACTCTTCGATCCGATTCCTGCAAGAAACTCCACATGCGCAGAACTATGCACACAAAGCTGCATTGAATTCAGAGCTCCAGGCCTTAGTTATCTTCCATAAGCAAAGCAGAATCCACCTACCAATTTTGGAAGTAATCAACTTTAGATTTCACTTCCCTAGAGAAAAGTGCCCCTACTCAGCACGGACCCTCCTTTAAGAGGTCTAATTTTTGCAGAGAGATTCTAACAAAGGAGAAGTAGCAACAACAACAAAAAGGGTAACTACATTAACCCATTGTTTTGGTGCTTGTTTTGTTTTATTATTTTTCTTTTTTTTAATAAGCTGGAGTACTTCGGTTTGTCTTTCATCTTCCAAGGCAGGGGGAGAACCTCATGTGACTAAAATTAGGGGAGGTCAGATCCCTGAACTGGTATGAAAATTCCCCTGGCTGTTCCTGGTTTTCCTAAAACGACACATTTGGGTAATTTTGGAATAAAGTTAGTTGGTCCTCCACAATAATTCATGCCTAAAACGTCTCTCATCCCCAGATAGGATTAGTGGTAGTATTACTATAGCACCTAAGAGCCTCTGTCTTGCACTAGGACCACAGTGTGCCAGGTGTGTACAAACAGAACAAAAAGATGCCCTTGAACTGAAGAGCTTACAGCCTTCGTATAAGACAAGAGACGACAGGTGGACACGTCTAGATGGACCTTTAATTTAAAAACAAAACAAAACCCCACCTCCAAACCTTCCAGAGCTGCCGGCTAGATTCCTTCTGCTTTGAATGATCTCTTTGTATTAAAATGCACACACCCAAATAATGCCGAGAACCCTCCCTGGCCTGGCTGACTGGCATTCCCACAGAATGACCACTTCCTTTCTGGCTCACTCTCAGGGCAGCTCTACACTTTAAATGCTGCACCAGTGCAGCGGCAGCACTTCAGTGAAGACGCTACTGCGCCGATGGGAGAGCTTCTCCGGTCAGCGTAGTTAATCCACTTTTGTGAGAGGCGGTTGCTATGTCGGCGTAGCGCTGTCTACACCAGGATTAGGTCAGTGTAACTGCATCCCTCAGGGGTGTGGAATCCACACTCCTGGAAAATCAACACCCCCCCCAAACAATGCAGTTATACGTTTATATTGTAGGCCTGGCCTCACTGATGGGCTAGCGCAGACTGACTGACTTCCAGCATGTGTAAGGGCTGGGCACAAAAGGTTGCTTCAGAGGCTAAAACATTCTTTCCCTGGCTTCATGTTATACTATAAGGATTCCTGAAGAGTTCAATTTTGGTGCGCAGCTACATTTCTGGTCTACACGAAACAATAAACACTAACCAGATTCAGGGTTCCTTGCGTCCACACACACAGGATGCTAACGCAACAATAGAAACGTAAAAGGCAAGAGGGCTAATGGCCATAGTGGATTAGTGGCCTACTCCAAATCCCCTCTGAAGTCAGTGAGTCCCTTTCTCAATGGCTATTGGTTTGGGACCTTGGGAGCCCTGGGTTCAAATCCTGCCTTAGCTCAGAAGGGACAAAGTATTGGTGATCTAAGCCTCGTACACGTCACAAAATCACCACGTAACCAGTGATGCGCTGCCAATGGTCTCGTAAAAATGTCCCCTTAACCTTAGCCTGCAAAACACCTTATTGGCCCCAGGGTAGGTGCCCTTGGAAAGAGGAGGTGAGCAGGATCGGTTTAAACAGTAACAGTTTGCCATAACCATAATCATAGCCGGGGGGGAGGGAAGCAGGACTGCTCAGCAAACAAACCAAGGTCTATTGAGGGCACCTGGTGTAAATATATACATCTTGTTCCTGTATATTGGTTACACAGAGAGCATGGCCCAATGCTCCCTGCTTGTATAGGTTGACATGGAGGAGGGCTGAAGGCTACCGGGGGCTCATTTAAAGATGACCATAGCAGGGAGTACCACAATTCAGAACATAGGTGTGTGTGAGCAGAGTGGTCTGGGAGCCCAGGCCAGGAACAGGGCTGAAGGAGCTGGCAGAGAGAGGCGGTGGTGGGGAGCTGGCGGAAGGGTGTCCAGATTAGAACAGCGGGGATTGCTTCAGATGGGGAGTGAGTTACATGAACAGATCTCTAAGAAAGCAGCACCTGGTTGCACTGTGCTTGGCTGCCTGGTGCAGTTTAACCCCTCACTTTCAATTCACACGTGCAGAATCTTTCACTGGGCCGGGGGGGAACCCAAAGAAAAATCTCTTTTCTTCCCTATTCACCTTCCAAAGTTCTCCTGGCATTTTGTGAGCCGCGAGAAGGACAAAACCCAGCTGCCTCACTGGCAGACTGCACAGCCCAGCACCCTGCTCCTTGATTCAAACCAGAGAGAGGTTTGAACAACTGGGCTGAGATCGGGATTGGAACCTGGACCATCCCAACTTTCGGGGGGGCTGGTTTTGGTCTGCCTTGCAGATGTAGGGCTTTAGTTCCCTCCCAATCTGAAAATGGGGATGGGAGGGGGAGCCACAGGGACCATCTCAATCTTTAAACCAAAGGTGACATCCTGAAAGAGAAGGTGTCTTTAGCAAGTCGGCGACTGGGCCAGATCCCACAGCGACTGCTACACGGGGGAAGCCACTGGTGCTATGGCTGTCCTGCTGATTTCACCTTAATATTGAAGAGCAGGGATTGAGGAGAGGAAAGGCTGGTTCCCAGGGCTGGTAACAGGATATTCTAGCCTTTAGACATGACCAGGAATTGCTGCAATACCACAGCGGAGGGGATTGGCTTGGTGTCCGGTGAATTCCTAGAATGCCAGGCAAGATCCCTCTGGTAGAGTTCCATGGAGCTTGGAGCAGGTGAGTCTCTCACATGGCACCTTAAAACAGGAGCTTGCATTGTCCCAGGGGGTCCTTGCAGGCACTGTTTACCCTCCTCCCCCTGTCATGCCGCCTGCCGCTGCCCCAGAGTGGGAGCCCCATTCCTGAACTTGTCCCATCCTTTGGGATGCAAGGACGATTGGCATCCTACGAAACATGAAGCCATAGTCTCGGTCCAACTCCTAGTTGGCAGCACTTCCCATCGTAAAAAACCAACAGGACAATCGGCCCTGCCTGCCTCCCTAGCTGGCAGTCTTAGCAGAGAAGTCAAAGACTGAACGGGGCGTGGGGATGAAGGCTAAACTGTTCTCTCACCCCTAGAAGGCAGAGGCGCTGGAACAAGGGGGGCTGCCGCACTCCCGGCTGGAAGTGGTTTCCATCATATGCAGGGTTTACAGTTTGCTGCAATGGCTCTCTGAGCCCCCACTGTACAAATTGTTCCAGCCCCCCTGCTAGAAGGGGTCCCCTCCAGGTCAGAACAGAAACCCATTGGCAGTTGGCTAGATATGTGCATTACCACAATCCACGCTGTACCTTATTTCCTGAATCAACAGAGAACTTCAATTTCCAGGGCTCTCAGTCTGGCACATTTAATCTGTTCTGGGTTTTTTTCTTAAAGGGAGTGCGCGTGCATAGGAAACAGAGCCTGTGCGCTTTGCCATGCAGCTGGAGCAGCAGCACAGCTGGGCCTGACTAACAGAGGTACTGCTCTACCCGGGCACCTTTCCTCCCCTGCTCTATTCCATTGCTTCCTGATGAGATTAGTATTGAGCGGTGCCAGCTGACGGGGAGGAAAGCCGCTTGGAGAACGCCAGTAGAGCTGACACTCAACAGACATTGGGATTCTTTTTTTTTCCCCCCCTCCTTTTAATAGAAGTCAGAACTATTTTCTCCCCTTCGTTTGATCTTTTTGTAGCTCAAGCAGAAATGCACGTTCTGAAGGGAGCATGGGCAGGTCAGGCTTAAACACACTCGAAAAGGGGAGCACCAAGTTAGAAACTGTTCAGAGGATCCTCACCGAAAGGTATGCCTTGCATCATCTAGTGATACCTTCTACTACTAATAAAGAACACCTAACTCTTCTCAGGCACTTGTCAGGAGTAGCTCTCAAAGCACACACCAAAAGAGGTCACTATCACTATTCCCATTTTACAGATGGGAAAATGGAGGCAGAGAGCTGGGACATGACTTGCCCGAGGTCACCCAGCAGCAAAAGTCGGGACTAGACCCCAGGGCTCTTCGGTTTGAGTCCCGTGCTCGATCCACTTGGCCACCAAAAACAGAGGTACTGTCATAAGGTTTATTCCTTTGCCATAAGAGAATCAGCCAGCTTTTTCTTTTAGCTCTTTGGTTGTAGAGTCACGTGGACTAGATAAAATATTCTGCAACTGGCTTATTGAGTGGCCTCGGTCAAGTCATTTCACCTCTTCATGACGGAGTCCTCCCCCTTGTGAAATGGGGATATCACACAAGGGCTTTGTGAGGCTTCACTCATAAGTGTTCCAGAGACAGACCATGCCCTTCTACCCAAGGGAAGGCTGCAGGATTTAGTCCCAGTGGAAGAGGTGCAGCCTTAAAAGGGACAAACATTTTAAAAAGGATTGAAAAAAAAAGTGCTGTTTTGTTTTGCTTACCTGCCAAGACCAGAACACAGCGTCTCCACTGCAATAGTTAAATTAAATCATTAATCTCTACAGCAGCACAGGGAGTGCTGTAAAATGCTCTCAAGGGTGCCAGAGAAACACATTGCCCAGGACTCTGCAGGTCAAAAGCTTTTCTGTTCACCTTGAAGGTATAAAAGTAAGAGTAAAAAACACACTCGTTCAAGGAAAACAGAGGGGGAGAATAAAATAGATAAAAGAAGAGAAAGAAAGAAAAAAACAGCCCTAACCCAGTACTTAAATTTGCAATGGACAAGTCCTGCTCTGATCCCCAGTCTTTGAAATGCACATGCCCATCCAGACTATCAACATCTAGGGAAGCCAGGGCTCCAGTGGCCAGAAAAACAGTCACTTGTCTAGAAGGATGGTTGTTTTAGCCAGAGGTCAAACAAAATTGTACTGGAAACTTCGGGAATACTTTAAAGGAGGCTCGGAAGAGGGGAGGGGATTGCCTGCTGGAGGTGGTCATTAGTGCAGGTTTTACTTGCATGTTATCCGGGAATTGGTCCTGCTTTGAGCAGGGGGTTGAACTACATGACCTCCTGAGGTCCCTTCCAACCTTAATATTCTAGGATATGTTAAATCCTGGCCAGAAACCAGCTTCTAAACTCAAGGGTTTCTAGAGGGAGGAGGAGCCACAGCGTAGTATGGCACCAGCTTGAATGATTTCTCCCTCAAAATCTTTAATATCAATTACTGCTTTACCTCTTGGATGCTGGTACACAAGTCCAGGGTGTCGGGGCTCTCCTCTCCCACACGTTACAGAGCACGGACTCTGTCTGCCATGGAAATTTAACCTTGCTCCCATGGGCAATTTGAGGTGATGCAGAGCCAGGACTGCCATGCACAGCCAGAGCAGTGTGGTGACACAGGGCTGGACCAGCAGAGGGGAGACTGGTGGGGACCCTGCAGGCAGAAGGAAGGGCCACTCGGAGAGCCGGAGTAGCTGCAGGTCTGGACAGACAGACATACGCTGCTTTTGCAAGTTCCCTGTGCCTCACTTATCTTAGCCTATTGTTCAACTAAAATCACAAGAGCATCCAGAAGACACAGACATTGCATCTGAGTTGGGTTTTCCTAGGGTGAAGCATTAAATATATAGCCTGAATTTAATTAAAGAACATAAGAACAGCCATCCTGTGTCTGACCAAAGGTTCATCTAGCCCAGTATCCTGTCTTCCGACGGGCCAGTGCCAGGTGCCCCAGAGGGAATGAACAGAACAGGGAATCATCAAGTGATGCATCCCGTCACCCAGTCCCAGCTTTTGGAAAATTACCCTGGTGTATCTGAAGTAATTCAACGGACATTAATGGAATTACCCTGGTAGAACTGAGACATCAGAATCAGTTCCATATGTTTATTATTATTCATTTAGATCATGGTAGCACCCAAAATGTGCTAGGCACTTTTCACATTTCAAGCAAGATGGTCCCCGCCATCAATCCATACCTGAGATTCAGATCCTTTCACAGACAAGGCACCATCTGCTCCAGACCTAGGCTACCCAGCCTGGAAGTCAACCTACTGAAAGGGTGAGAGGAAGGAACTCCGATGGTCTGTGGACCACCTTCTAGAGGAGTTTAATCAAAAGCATGTTGCTTTAATGGCTCCACCGCCTCCTTCTCGTAGTGGTGTAATTACATGCTTAAAAGGTATCTCCTGCTTTGGGGTTGGGTTCCTGTCTTCCACCGAGTCAGAGGCACTGGAATCACTGCATTTTTCCATCCATCTCAGAGAAGAAAGGTTCATTGAGCAGAGCAGGGGACAGATGGTCCCGTTGTAGCAGTAGAAAGTGTTTAAGTTAATGACAGTCCCCATAGTGGGTTTCCACTTCATTGGAGACCGGTGATCTTTCCCAGAGCAAATAAATACGCAGCATCTTTACCCCTTAGCAACTCCAACACAGCAATGTCTTGATTACACCTCCTGGCTTTCCAATAGCACACTGCTTCACATGCACCGCCCAGTTACCACCTACCCTGTCCATGCAAAGGTAGGGGGTTGTGTTTAATTGAGAGGCAAGTTCTTGGCCATGCCTTAGCAGCAGCAGGTTGCTAATGTGTCACAGTGGGAGCACAGTGCTTGGTGGAGTTTGTATGCCCATGCGACCCTTCACAAGGTCAGTCAGAAGACAAAGCCCTCAGGCCTTTCATCATAGAATATCAGGGTTGGAAGGGACCTCAGGAGGTCATCTAGTCCAACCTCCTGCTCAAAGCAGGACCAATCCCCAACTAAATCACCTCAGCCAGGGCTTTGTCAAGCCTGACCTTAAAAACCTTTAAGGAAGGAGATTCCACCACCTCCCTAGGTAACCCATTCCAGTGCTTCACCACCTTCCTAGTGAAAAAAGTTTTTCCTAATATCCAACCTAAACCTCCCCCACTGCAACTTGAGACCATTACTCCTTGTTCTGTCATCTGGTACCACTGAGAACAGTCTAGATCCATCCTCTTTGGAACCCCCTTTCAGGTAGTTGAAAGCAGCTATCAAATCCCCCTCATTCTTCTCTTCTGCAGACTAAACAATCCCAGTTCCCGCAGCCTCTCCCCATAAGTCATGTGCTCCAGCCCCCTAATAATTTTTATTGCCCTCCGCTGGACTCTTTCCAATTTTTCCACATCCTTCTTGTAGTGTGGGGCCCAAAACTGGACACAGTACTCCAGATGAGGCCTCACCAATGTAGAATAGAGGGGAATGATCATGTCCCTCATTCTGCTGGCAATGCCCCTACTTATACAGCCCAAAATGCCCTTAGCCTTCTTGGTAACAAGGGCACACTGTCGACTCATATCCAGCTTCTCGTCCACTGTAACCCCTAGGTCCTTTTCTGCAGAACTTCTGCCTAGCCATTCGGTCCCTAGTCTGTAGCAGTGCATGGGATTCTTCCGTCCTGAGTGCAGGACTCTGCACTTGTCCTTGTTGAACCTCATCAGATTTCTTTTGGCCCAACCCTCTAGTTTGTCTAGGTCCCTCTGTATCTTATCCATACCCTCCAGCATATCTACTCCTCCTCCTAGTTTAATGTCATCTGCAAACTTGCTGAGAGTGCAGTCCATGCCATCCTCCAGATCATTAATGAAGATATTGAACAAAACCAGCCCCAGGACCGACCCTTGGGGCACTCCGCTTGATACCGGCTGCCAACTAGACATGGAGCCATTGATCACTACCCGCTGAGCCCGATGATCTAGCCAGCTTTCTATCCACTTTATAGTCCATTTATCCAACCCATACTACTTTAACTTGCTGGCAAGAATATTGTGGAAGACCGTATCAAAAGCTTTGCTAAAGTCAAGGAATAACACGTTCACTGCTTTCTCCTCATCCACAGAGGTTCACTTGACACCGAGAGTGAGTTGTGAACAGCCTGGGTCAAATTTATTTCAGGTGTAACCTTACTGTAGTCAAGGAAGTTACATCAAAGATTAGCATGACTCACCACATTTGACTAGTGCAGTGGATAGGGAAATATACAGTGATCCATAAACACTTCCCACCTTTCCTAAGTAGACAGAATACACTTTATTCTCACTTATACCCCATGAAACCCCACTGATCTCACTGGGGAAAGGGACGTCCCTGATTTTAGTGCCCTTCATAGCATCGGAAGAAAATGTGATTCAGATCTCTCTTGCCCTATATAAATGTTGCAATTAGAGAGGTCAATAGGAGAAATTCCACTCTTAGCGGAGAGTAGAGCTAGGCCTCCAATTTCCTACTCCACACAGAATCTCACCCCCTGCCCTATCCGGACTCCTCTGGCTCCCTGAAGACATCTCACTTGTCCACAGGGTCCTAGCAAGGCCCTGGAGAGGAATGTGAAGTTAGCTATTCGAAAGCTCACCAGAGCACGTAACGAAAGAGTAGGAGTGAACTGCAATGGGCACAGACATCCAAGAGCTCTTCAAATCTTTGATGTGATCAAGATTGACAGCTTGAGAGACAGGGTTTTTTTGTTTTGTTTTGTTTTTTTTTGTTAATTCCCAGTGGCCAAGAACATTTAGTCTGGCCGGGAAAAGGAAATCACATTACAGAATTATGGTTCATTTACCAGGTCCCACTGGATGTCTGGCAATAACCACTGGCTTCCTAACGCTATTAGCCAGCGTCTGAACCTTATGATTTCACTGCAGTCATCTCAACTTCCCACACCAGACTCAAGAGCCAAAACCGAGCTAATTGCAGAATTTTGAAGTGCAAATAGGTGGGATGAAAGTAGATCCAGGGGGATCTAATGCAATGACTCCCTGAGTATGCATTCCCGGATGGATACTGGAGCCTTCAGAGACTGGCATTCACGGCTTTCTCCCTATCCTAGAGCGCAAATCCTACTCCCACAGACTCCCTTTCTACACCAGAAGCAAAACTGGCCCTTGATAACCCACTCTGTTCCAGGCCAACTGCCCAGTTCCCATTTGGTGGTGCATGCTCTAACCTGCAATGGATCTTGGGTTGTCAGAAATGCAAGCAAGACCACAGGTTGGAGCAGTCCAAGCTCCCTTACAGGTTGGAATGAACACAACTGAATAAGAGAAAGCACACAAGTACTTTGTGGTACAACTGAGGTCTTAGTATAAAACTGTCATAGATGTCCCTACGAGGTCAGGGACCACTGGGCCTTTCACTTGAGTGCATCTGGGTCCCTCATCAGACGAGCCTAGAGACAAAGAAGTTTGGATAATCTCAGTTGAGTCCCCAGAGAACCATGCTTTCTACTTCAAGGCTGCACAATCCATTATGATTGTGATGCTACTGATCAAGGGAGTCCAGAGTCTAAAAAATCAAGAGTGGGAGCAGATCAAGAGGAGGAGGACAGAGCTACTGGGACAGAGTAGGGTGTTCGCTTACTTACGTCATGCTTGGTTTTAGCCAGTGTTGGAGTCACCAAATCTCTCCCTTCCCATTCCCATCCCCAAACACCACAAATAAGAGGCAATGCAACAAGAATACATTAGATAGAACAGAACAGATGAAATCGACTCCGCAGTTTCACAGGGACTGATTAACTGCCTCTCAGTGCTGAAGCGTCACTGGAAACTATCTGCAAGTCTCTCATTAATGCAACAGTTCTTAAAGAAAACATATTAGACGGCGGTCGAGCCAGTCAGAGCTGGCAGGCCGAATACTCCAAAGCCAGGTTTTGTAACATCTAGGAATTTACCCTCTGCCTGGTGTGACAGCCATACCGGAGGTAGAAAGAAAGGAGAAGGAAGGGTTACAAGGTAAGGCTGTATAAAGAACTAATTAAGATAATAGAAGAAACTCAGCAGCATCTCTTTGGAGGTTTTGTCTGCTGGCTGAAAGACAACATGGCTTCAGCTGGTAGCCCAGGATTAACCCCACCTAGCGTCTCTGGCTTGGGCAGCGTGGCAGATAGACAGGCCCACCCGGCGTTCTAGCTCCCAGAGTCTTGTGCATAGCAGGGTCTCAGCAGGGCGCAAGTCAGTCACAGGTCAGCAATGCAGTGGGGGTGCATGCATGTGTGCTCAAAAGGCAGGCTGACTTCCACAGCGATGGATCCATGGAGAAGGGGCAGTCGTGGTCCAGTGGGCTGAACCCAGCACAGGGAGTCAGGAGACGTGGAACCAGATTCTGCTCCAGGTTACAATGATGAACTCGGAATTCCACTGCAAACGATGGAGTGATTCTGGATTTACATGGGTACAAAGGAATCTGGAGGAGATTTTCAGCTTGGCCACTTGCTTGCTGGGCTACTTCAGGCAAGTCACAATTGTCGGCGCCTTAGTTTTCCATTTGTAACATGGGGAGGAGGACACTTCCCTCTCTTTGTACAGCACTTCGATAGCCTCCAATGAAAAGAACCGTGGAGGAGTCGAGTGTTACTACATCTACAATAAAGGCTCGTTTTCACTCATCATGCCACTGTCTTTCTGGGTCACGTACGGTTCTTGGTCTACAGGCAGAGCTGCCACAGAGATCAATGGGAGCATTACATGGCCTTTACCAGCCTAGCGACATTCCCAGAACTCGGAGGCAGTTATTTCAGAGCAGCTCACTTCTCCACAGCGGCAGCACTGACTGCCAAGGAAGCGCTCCAACTAAGTGAGGACTCTGCAGCTGTGGGGCGAGAGATCAGTAGTCACGATGGATGAAAAGCCAGTGAACGGAAGCCATGGTGGTGATCAGCACCAGAGAGGACACTCACTGAAGCTAGTGAGAGAGCCCCATTAATGCTTCAATGAGACGTAGCGTGGCTGAGCGGATACAAGACATGGGACTAGGCCAGAGAGAGCCTCAAGGTTCTAGGCCTACCTCTCCTACTGTCCTGCCATGAGATCTCAGACAAAATAGCTTCAGTTTCCTCACCAATAAGATGGGGATGATGCTGATAGGCGCCTCATAGTCAGAGTTTAAGGCCAGATGGGACCACCCGATCATCCAGTAGGACCTCCTATGTGTCGCAGGCCACCAGCGCCCACTCACTAAATCCAACAATTTAAACTAGACTACGGTATTACAGCCCGTAGGACACTAAACTATTCTGGGCCACAGGCGGAGAACAGGAGAGACCGAGGCCCAGGCAATGGTAAGGAAATGATTGAGTCAGATGATCCCAGCAAGTGACCAACATCCACATGCTGCAGAGGAAGGCAACTGTCCCCCACACTGTCCCAAGATTGCTGCCAAGCTGACCAGGGGATTGAGAGTTTCTTCCCAACCCCACATATGGTGATCAGTTGGACCCTGAGCATGTAAGCAAGAACCAGCCAGCCAAACACCTGAGAGAGAGAGAATGCTCGGTGCCTCCTCAGAGCCCTGGCCCATCCCATCTCCAGATCAGTCGTGACCAGCCCTGATGCTCCAGAAGGAGACAACCCCCTCCCACAAACCCCTAACACACTGGGGGTGGGGATCCCTTTCTGACCCCGACTGTAGGGTTTCAGCCTGCCACCTGCATGAGATTTTAGGAACATCAGACAACCAGAAGGGACTCTCAGGGCTGCTGACCCCCGCCCCCACAAGCAATCCCATCATTTACTCATAAATTTGACCTCATTTATAAAAGTACTTGAATATGAATGAATGTAAAAAAAGGTGCTAGGCATTAGTATTCAATGGGACAGCAATGCACGAGTAGCAGCAAGGAGAGTGACTCAGTGATGGGGTAACCTCACCACCTGCTCTCCTAGGTGTGCACAGCTAGCATAAGGGCGGGGAGCAAAGAGTCTGAGTTTGGCTGGTGTTAGGTCAATGCACTTTCACTTCTGCGCACCAGGGTTCAAATTTCAGACTTAAGACGGAGGTGGAAAGATGCTCACAAAGCAACTGGGCACTGAACTGTTGGCAGCATTGCCCAGGTTCTTCCCTGAGCTGTTATTGATCATTTATAACCCTATGAAGGTGCATTCGACTATTTCCCTCCATTCATCAACACTGAATTTCATCTGCCACCACACTACCCCTCTCCAAGGATGATTAAGGCTCTCTGAGTTCCTCATGGTTTTCTCTGGCCTTGCCTAACCTGTATCATCTGCAGATTTTGCCACCTCACTGCTCAGCTCCCTTTTCAGATCATTAATAAATGACAGAGGACTTAGTATAGGTCCTCGAGGCCCTTGTTGTTATCTTTAGCAGTAGTGAAAATTGGCCATTTAATCCAACTCTTTGTTTCCTGTTTTAGCCAGTTTTTGGTCCAGGACAATACTTTGCCTCTCAGCCCATGACTACTTGGCTCCTTTAATAGTCTCCAGTGTGGTGCCTTGTCAAAATCTCGGAATAAGTGATAACAACCAGAACGACGTCACTGCTACAAAGAATCCTAATAGATTAAGTGAGATACAATTTTCCTTCGCAGTAACCATGCTTGTCATGAGTTTCCAGCTTTACAAGTGCTCTTCTATTTTTTATTCTCCTTTCAACCAATTTACAGATGTGAGACTCTGTGGTCTGGAATTCCCACAATCACTCCTAAAGCCATTCAAGGATCTCCTAAGAACAGAGGGTTGGCTGGATGAGACTGCCCTAGGGACGTATGAGTAAGAACATCGTCCAACTCAAGAGACCCTGGAAAGTTTTTCTGAGCCTGTCTCATCTCACTGTTTGACGTACTGCTGCTGTCCATTTCACTTCCCAAGGAAATCTGATTTGGTCCAAAGTTTATAGTTTCAGTGACCTAATCCCATTGAGTCCATTCCTGTTTCCCCTCTAATTTACTGCCACTGCTTGTAATAATTGATGTATTGCAGAGGTCTTGAGCTGGGTTAATTGTTTAAAAACAGTGAAATGTGAGGTCCTTTAGTAGATTACAGAGGTATTCTGATAGGGAGAAGAAGGCCTCCATAAAAACAGTGATAAATAGCTCGACTGCCCAAACAGGTTGACATACCCTGGGCAGGAGCGCTGCCAGGTTTTTTGCCACCCTAAGCGGCGGAAGGTCCTGCCCCCGAAATACCGCCCCCGACAGAGGCAGCGGAAGGTCCCGCCCCCAAAATACCGCTGACGACCGGAGCGGGCAAAGATCTGGCCACCGCAGTCGCAGCCCCTCCAAATGTTAGCGTCCTAGGTGACCGCCTAGGTCGCCTAATGGGTTGCGCCGGCCCTGACCCTGGGGCTTTTCTGGAACATGGTTCAAGACCGTGTCCTAACATGCCATCACGCTAAATGCAACCATGCAACATCCTCTCTGGAAGGCCCCACTTGGGTAAAACAAGTGGCAATTTCGGAGGCTGGAATAAATTGCCCATATCAAGGCAAAGGCCTTTCACACGGATGTCGCTATTCCCTCCTGAAGCGTCTCAGAGGCTTTACAAACCAGATGCATCAAGCCCCATTGAAATGCAGCCACTTCTGACAGCAGCCGGGCAAGCGTCGCAACCTGTTCAGTCCTTGGCCCCTCTGCTGACACCACCACCAGGCAGCCCTGAGTCAGGCCCAGCAGGATGGTGGCATAGTGCAGTGGATGCCTGGGAATTGGACAAATCACACCGTCAAAACTAGCTCACCTGGAAAACGGATTCATAGATTCTAGGACTGGAAGGGACCCCAAGAGGTCATTGAGTCCAGTCCCCTGCTCTCATGGTAGGAGCCAATACTCCAGTGTTGCAGTGAGTGGGCAGGGGCGGAGGGGAGAGGGAACAGGCATTAGGTCAGTTAGCTCGATGGAAGCCCCTGCACAAATTCCGCTCCGTGCTGCCCCAGGTGGGTCGGAGAAAGAGCAATCAGTCATCTCTGTGGTTACCACTGCGTGACGCCTCTGGGGGAAAATTAGCAGGGATGTTCCAATCTAGCAAAATCCACCAATCACTCGAGGTGCCTGGGGAATGGCTTTGCTGGGAGAGGGAGGGAGAAAGATGCAACAAGCTCATCAGGCAAAGCATAAAAGATTTTCCTTCAAGGAAAGAAAGAAAGTCCTCTGGGCTGGTTAGTTTTGTTTAGAAATGAGAGCTGTGAATGGAGTGTGAGGGGGTAGCGGTGTGGCTGAATAGGAGGCATCTACCTCAGTATCTGTGCACCTCACACTCTAATGGATTTATCCAGCTACTTCTCTGGGGTGTTGTGAGAAGTGCTACTAGCCCATTTACAGGTGGGGAACTGAGGCACAGACTAAGTAACATGACCAAGGTCATATAGGAAGTTTGTGGCATGTCCAGGAATTGAACCCTGGTCTCCCATCACCTAACCTAGCACCATAACCACAGGACTGGCCTTATGGCAGGAGGCCCTCACTGACTCCTAACAGTTCAGTACTCCTCAGGCATGTCCCCTCCACTTAGGGTCTCAGGACGGGGTAGAGTACAGAGCTACATCATCGGTAGATTTCCCCACCAGGCAACCCTCAGCTGCCCAGTTACACCGGCTTTAAAAGTTTGCACAAAGGAAGGTTAAGAGGGCTGAGGACCTGGCCCAGCCGCTTTGAAGAAACTCTGGGAGAATGCTCAGAGTTTCCTTCTGCCCTCTCTACTCAATCCACTGGCTTTCAGGGAAAGATTCCTGATGGGGACACACTGTGAATAGAAACAGCTGCATTTCAGCTAGAGGAAACCAAAGTGAGCCAAGCACTAGTCACCTGGGGAGGCAGCCATATGGAGAGAAGCATGTTGGGAGTGGAGTTCTGGTACAAACGCAAAGCAGGGACCATGGTGCTTGAGTTGATTATATGAGCCATGAGGCCATGTGAATATAATGTGGAGCTGGAGATATGGGAGAGGTAAGCAAGTAACCACCATGACCCAAACAGTTGCAAAGACCAGAGGAGAGAGATGGAAAAAAGCAGGGAATACCAGAGACCATCCCAAAAATAATAATATTGTGAACATTGTGCAGTCACATACAGCAGAGATCAGATGAGATACACAGGTTTGGACTGAGAGGCCCTGGGGAACCAGCCAAAACAGTTAATTCTATGTTTTTAATCTGTACACACACTCTTTCTCTCTCAGGCTCGGTTTGCCATCTGAGCAATTTCATCAGGAGACTTTACAAGTCAAAATAGTTTAACGTGTAAATCAACACTCCTACGCTGCTTTCAGATGACATTAAACCCCAGCCGTTGCAATAGATCGCAGTAAAAACTAAAATACTTCTCTCTCCTATGATACATTTAATCTGTAGAGCTCAAAGAGCTTCCCGGAGCAGGGGAAGTGTCACCATCCCTACTTTTACAGGGACACACAGACCTGCTCAAGGTCACACAGTCTGGTAGGTGTGGGGAAATAAACCTATCTATGCCTCCAGACTTTCTGGTCTGTGTTCTGTCCACTAGACCACACCGCCTCCCTTGTTAAGACACCTGAAGAGCCTGGTTCAGATTGGTTTCAGACTAACAACCACGATACAAAAAAACCCCTAGTGCAGTTTGTTTTGAACAGACACTGATTGAGGATTTGATTTATTTGGGAACAACACAGGAGTTTTCTGATTAATTTGGAAGAGCGATTAGTGTTAACAGTTTAAATTGCAATCCTCTTTTTGGAAAGAAGGCAGGCAGTTCAATTAAAAGAAGACATCGTCAGAAGCATGGCTGCAAATTGGTAAATTCCCTTAGACTGGTTTAAGATAATGCCTGTCTAACAAATTTATTAAGCCTGCAGAAAACAAAAAGGGGTAAATAACTCTCCATTTGTTTAATGGAATAAGAACACTTGATTAACAGTTCCTGCTTTTTAGAAACACGCATCTTATTTAGAGATCCACAAACCTCTTAAGAAATCTAAACCATCCATGACAACCAGGACAGGAACTGTCATATTTTTGCTAAGAGAGAGAGAGAGAGAAAAATATATATTGTTGTTTCCTAAATTAAACAGCCACTCAGGCCTGTTAAACGGTGAGATCTGATCTTCCCTGCCCAGCCTTCAGTACTCCCACAGGTCTTAAATTGGCACTCGGGAGGGGTAGGAAATGGGTTTCATGTTGGATAGCTCCCAATTTCCCTTCCCCTCTGGGTGTACAAGATGTGGCACTATCAAGGAGGGGCTGGGTGTGTGTGGGAGGATGGAGGGAGGGCAGAAAATGCATCTGATGCAGCCTGATTGCAAGGCATGGAAAAGGGGTAGCAGGTTAAATAAATAAATAATGGAGATATCCCATCTCCTAGAACTGGAGGGGACCTTGAAAGGTCATTGAGTCCAGCCCCTGCCTTCACTAGCAGGACCAAGTACTGATTTTGCCCCAGATCCTTAAGTGGTCCTCTCAAGGATTGAACTCACAACCCTGGATTTAGCAGGCCAATGCTCAAACCACTGAGCTATCCCTCCCCCTAAAACCCTGGGTTTAGCAGGCCAATGCTCAAACCACTGAGCTATCCCTCCCCCTCTCAAAGTCCTGGCCCTGGCCGGGCATGCCTGTGCTCTTGAGGTGGAAAGGATGGCAAAACTGATTTAAGAATAAAGATTGAAATCACTGGGCCCATGGCTTGGTTAAGCCACAGCAGAGGGGCAGGGAGGATGCTATGCCTACACTGTACATCACTGGCGGCGGTGAGTGGTGTACACATAGCTACACGTTGCAGTCAAAAGCAGGCTGCAGCCACAATGCGGTGGTTAGCTACATGTGTCCGTGACAGGCTCCGGCCAGGCAAGGCAGCGGTGACAGGCTCCTGCCAGAGCCTCTTGCCAGAGTCTTTCCCTGCGGAGCAGGAAGGGCTCCAGCAGTGTGGAGACAGTGGGACACTGCACAGCTGCAACCAGCAGCATTGATGGCAGGCATGGGCAAGTAGAGCATAGAGGGTCTTCACTCACATACATACCCACGCCCTTCAGGTATGTCATCTCTCTACCTGCCAAAGATGTGCCTCACCAGCTACCGTGCCTTTATACCCATGCCAGGGGGCCATGCAGTTATGTATTCCACATGCTGCTGCAAGACACGCTCGGCGTATCCAACAGCATAGGCCCACTGTGTGTGTGAGTGTGAGTGTGAGTGTGAGTGTGAGTGTGAGTGTGAGTGTGAGTGATTAACCTCTGATGTCTGGGGGTGCTTTAACAAAGAAGAAGGAGCTTTGCTGTGTATGCTACTGCATCGGCCAACAGTCAGGTGGCCGTGGAAAGCGACGGACAAGGCTTAAAATGGTGCTCGGTTTCAGCAGCTAAACCTCAGCCAAAAATTGTCCCCTAGCTTATTTACCTGCTTAAAAAAAAAAAAAAAAAAAAACCACACACCCACAACTCTGCACCCTAGGCCCAGAATTTCAATTCAGAGCCGTGGGCACCTCTGTATTATGGAGCTGGAGGGGAAGTGCAAGGATGGGCCATGACAAATTTCGGAAGATTGGGAACATTTTCCAGAGTGGTTTTTTTTTTTTTTTTTTTTTTTTTTTTTTTTTAAAGTCAAAAATGAAATAATTGGGTTTGGGGTTTTTCCCATTAAAAACCAAATTTTCATGAAGATGATTTCCTTTTCAATATTTGCTTTGAAGAAAAAAAAAGGCCATTTTTCATCAAACATTTTTGAATTGAAAATTTTAACCAACTGTACTGGAGCATAGAATACTAACAGGACGTGAGGTCCAATCCTCAGCCGATTGAAGTCAGTAGAATTGACTTACACCAGCTGGGGATTTGGCCCATGGTTTTTAAGCTCGGCAACTGACAATAAAGTGAACACTGGCTAATGCTTCTGAAGCCTGCCATGAATAACGATTGCAGAATTCCTGCCTACGGCAGATTCTATAGCATGGGGGCAAAAAGCATTTATAACCCCCCCCCAGATATAATCACCCTCTCTTAGCATGGGCTAGTCTTGTATGATCCATGTCCCACGTGCTGCCTTAACATCAGTGACAGGGAACATGTATCATGGGAAGCTGCATAAAGTCAAAAGCTGGAGTTTAAACAGGAATTGAAACCCGACAAAAAGAGAAAGAACGGCCGGCTCCTTGGTGGAGAGTGGTTACTAAGGGAGGGTTACTAAGAATAACAACGTCTGTCCAATCAAGTGCCATAAGTCATGGAGATTTGGGATAGCGCCTGGCTGATGCCATCTGCTTTCAACTCCTGGCACATTGTACCCAGGCAGGAGACAAAAAGCATTTGACTGCACAGAGATGAAGAGAAAGGAGAGCCCTTCTCCATGCCAGAGACTTTCCAGTATATCCCGGTCACTAGGGCTCTCAGCAGCATCTTCATGAGACCTCTGTGGCTTGATCCTTCCTTTTCTCCCTTTCCTGCTGTAGCTGCTTTGCTTACCTCAGCTTGCTTATTACCAAGCAGTTATTGCTCCGTGCAGCACCATGGAGAGCAGAAGGGACGTTTCAACCAAACTGCTAAGTGAAAAGACAGCAAGGGAGAGAGAAAAAACAGATGAAGGGAGAAGTAGGCTGAGTTGCCAGGTGCTCTGAGCAATCAGGAAATCACTAGGACTGAGAGAGGGAAAAGAAGATGTCTTTGTCCAATGCACATACCAAGCTGTTTTTAAGCCGCTTGCTGTATTTGCAGGGACACACATACAGGCTCCAGAAGCCTGCTCAGAAACGTCGGCCTTCTGTTTTTATAAAGACTTTGTGGACTTGGTGCCTGCCTCTTAAATCAACCTTGTCTCCAGCTCTCAGCACCAGCCTCCTCTGTCCCTTCGTGTGGATGGACCACTGCCGGCAACAGAGCTTCTCCTCCGAACTTCCGGAATGGCTGCCCCAGATCCTAGCCCTGTGGTTCTGAAACTCTGGGTTGAGATTCCAAAATGGGTCACAACCCTTTTTAAATGGGGTCACCAGGACTGGTGTTAGACTTGCTGGAGCCCAGGGCCCAGGCCCAAGCCCAAGCCTCACTGCCTGGGCTGAAGAAGCCACCTGAGGGCTTCAGACCTAGGTGATGGGGCTCAGGTTACAGGAACCCCACCTGGGGCTAAAGCCCTTGGACTTTGGCTTTGCCCTTTCCCCCGGGGTTGTGTAGTAATTTTTGTTGTCAGAAGGGGGTCGCAGTGCAATGAAGTTTGAGAACCCCTGGCCCTTTCCAAATCTGACATGTAAACACATTCCACCCCAGTCTGTCATGGCTTTCCTTCGCCGTTTAGCTGCGTTGCTATGGAACTCGGAGTTTATGTCCCAAGTTCGACTTTTAGTAGAAATATCATATGCTGACCCTTCCCCCTTCATTCCCTTTCCCATCGCAGTGACTAGTAAATTAAAAGCCCATGGGAAAGGCTTTCTTGGCCATAATTATTCTCTTTCTAGAGTCCTGCACCAAGAAGTGACCAGCCAGGCCCCAAACACTGATCTGCTTTTATTGCAGGCCCAGAGAGAAGAAGGCGGGGGGGGGGAAGAGACAAGAAGGGGACATGATCAGGTCTGTTCTCTCAACCCTGCTGCATACCCACGTCCCACCATTGAAGAGTGGAATCGTATGGACGCCTCACAGAGCCAAGCCTGGAAGAATTCAGCCTTTTCAATTCAACAGAAATTCACACTAGAAAAGTCCTCTGTTCATGTTGATATTTTCCCGATTCTCCTTTTAAAAAACAAGCAAACAAAAATGAAAAATATTCTGTTTAGGTTTGGGATTTTTGTGGGGGAAGAGGGGTAAAAACAAAAATGCCAAAAAAATTCGACACAAAAATTAAAATCATTTAAAAATTAAATATTTTCACCGTTGGAATTTTGTGGGGGTTTTCCTTCCTCTTTCCTGAGCAGCTCTACTGGAAATATCTAACCCCTTTCCAAATCCAACCCAGCCGGCTTGGAATCTTGGCTCTGGTTGCAGTAAAAGGAGGTGCAAAGTGATTGGTTGCTGTCCTCTTGATCGCCTGCGCTTGTGGGACGCCGTGATTTCAGGCATCGTCCAGCCTACTCAGAGCAAGGAAAGCTTCATTAACTTGACAGCTGCTAAGTTTTGGCTTTGAAGTGACAAGGATGCTGGTCCTGCCACTCAGAGGCTCACAGAAGGGGGCTGGTTTTCTAAGCCACAAAAAAATACAAGAAGAGTCCCAATATACAACAAACAAGCAAGCCAAAATAAAGATACTGTTCTGTCTGGGGACTCAAGGAGGTTCCTGGGGTGGTTGCCAAGGGACCAAGAAGGTGACTGAATTTACTGAGTGTGGAATAATGGCCTATTGCACCACAGGTCTGCATGTGCATCAGCTCTGATGCCGCATCTCATAGAATGATAGAAGATTAGGGTTGGAAGGGACCTCAGGAGGTCATCTAGTCCAACCCCCTGCTCAAAGCAGGACCAATCCCCAGACAGATTTTTACCCCAGTTCCTTATTTGCTTGCTTTCTGCAATTTACTTAGCTGGGACAAGGAAAATAGATTTGTTGGGGTCACATCTATTTTCTAGTAAGCTGCACCTCCTAATACTTCATGGTTTGGGTTGCAAAAGTTTTAAATCCAAACCCCCAAAATATTAAATTTTCCTTTCCATAAAGAAGGGAAAACTAATGAAAACATTTCTATTATAATTAAGTTTTGCAAAATCTCATTTATAAATCCAAAATTCTGGGCTCAAACTCGAGAAAGCTCAGTTATACAATATATGAAATCAAAAAGAAAAAAAATAGGGTCCAATCCTGCAGACACCCAGGCATGCTGGTAACTTAGTAGTCCTATTTCTCAGGTCAGTAAAGGTAATCATGTGCAGAAGTGTTTGCAGCATTAGCCCTTAGTGTGGCAGGCCATAAATGCATCATGGTGGTATGCATTCCACATAGAGTACACACCATGTTAATTTAGTACTAGCAGGGTTTTTTATGCTTTTTTATTTTTTTAAATGACACCCACTGCCAAGTGCTTGCCAGTTTCAAAGCACTTTACAAACACTAATTCATTCATAATACTTGAACATGGTTAACCCACATTGTATTCTTCAGGGCAGCAATTTTTTTTTTTTAAAAACAACCTGTCAGACATGAAGAATTAATCTCAAAAGAATAGAAAGATTGATGTGAAAGGAATTAGAATACTGAAGTCTCTCACGGTACAATTTGGACTTTCCTGAGCTTAAATACCTGAGGGCATCATATTCATATAACCCGGCTGGCTAGCAGACCACAGACATGAGCAAGTCAAATCCTGCCAGCACTTTCCTCTGATTTTCTTTCTTTTCTCCCCTGTGCTCCCTAGAGAAGTATAACAAAAAGTGGAAGGAAGATGGGGAATTGAGGAAAAGTGAAGACTTCTTCATCCAATCATAGAACTGGAAGGGACCTCGAGAAGTCCTCTAGTCCAAGCTCTTGCACTCATGACAGGACTAAGTATTATCTAGACCATTCCTGACAGATGTCTGTCTAACCTGCTCTTAAAAATCTCCAATGATGGAGATTCCACAACCTCCCTAGGCAATTTATTCCAGTGCTTAACCACCCTGACAGTTAGGAAGTTTTTCCTAATGTCCAACCTAAACCTCCCTTGCTGCAATTTAAGTCCATTGCTTCTTGTCCTACCCTCAGAGGTTAAGAAGAACAATTTTTCTCTCTCCTCCTTGTAACAACCTTTTATGTACTTAAAAACTGTTATGTCCCCTCTCAGTCTTCTCTTTTCCAGACTAAACAAATCCATTTCCCCCCCAATCTTCCTTCATATGTCATGTTTTCTAGACCTTTAATCATTTTTGTTGCTCTTCATGCTCTGACACTGATCTTAAGTCCAAACATACAATTCACATACTAATATTTTAATCTTCCAAATATTAATTAAAGTTAAGGCAATAATGGCCAAACATTAAGGTAATTACAAAGACTCCAATATGTGGTATTTCCACTGACATGTTCAGATTTTGGAACATAAAAACGTAAGTTAACTGTGCAATTAGTGTGTGTTTGCCCATTGCAGTGAAGACTTAGAAGAGACATCAGTTTAGACAATTTCTGGAGCACTGAGTATGGGAAGCTGGTAAGAGAATGCATGGTGAATGCACTGGTTGTTTCAGAGCCCCCAGTCAATGGATTTGAACAATTTTGGTTGCCAAGCAGTTTGTTTTAAGGTTCTGATGGCTACTTACTCACCCTTCAGCAGTTATTTCAAGAGTATCCCATGAGCACTGGGATACATAGAGGGCCAAGAGCTGAGCAGAAAGATAAATTAACCAAATTGCATGCTTGTTTTACTGGAACTACAATTCACTTCCGTAGGTCCAGCCATCTCATCTAACAGGAGCAGTATTGCAGTGTGTGTCTTTCTTCTTTGCATGGTAATGTTTTCTATTGAGCTGCTCTGGGTTCTTCTACTTAAAGTTGGGTAGGCAAGAGGTCAACAAGCCACCAGCACCATGCTGGTCGCTATCTGTTGCCACCTGTGCTGTAGTTTCTAACGTGTGCCAAGAGACTGGGCATTTTAGTGGCTCTGAAGGCCGTGTGGTGCTAATGGTTCACTGGGACAGGCTATTAAACGGTTTGCACCGTTGCCAGTTGCTTTTGTCCACCCTCACGGACGCTCAGCTCCCTCTGGGCATACATTCTGCCTCCACAGAGCTGAGACTGTCAACTGGCCCATATAAACCAGGTGGAGCTGGCACTGAACCAACTGAATTCTCAAAGCTCAGTTCCTTAGGTGGCAGCTAACATCACAAGCACCTCATTAAACCATAAGTTGTATTAGAGGCCTAGATTTTAAGGGTATATAGGATTTGCTGCACTCAGCATGGCAAAGCCTAACTGATTTAGGAGCCTGAGTTTATAGGAGTAATGACATAAGCAGCACTGCTATTCACTAAGCAAGTACAGTGCTTTGAACAGGCATTGTTATGGAAGTACTATTTATCAGCATGACAAAACTCAGACCCAGGAGAGATTTGCTGGATTTGGGGTTTCATTTTGCATCCTCAAGCCTGGGCCATTTTGGCAAAACCAGGCTAAGTTCTAAGCAGGCCTCCACCCGGATCCCGTTTCCAATGGACGTCACACAAAGCTGGGGTCGGGGAAGGAGACCGGGACAGTTTCCATATGGTGTCAAGCCAACCCCAAATTGCGTCATTTCAACTGATCTTGACTTTGAGAGTGGAAGGAGGGGTTCGAACGTGAAACCACAAAACTCAGCCCCACACAACAAAAGCAGAGGTTCTGGCCAGAGAGACCATTAATCAATGGCAAAGCTCCAAGCTTACAAAAAGCACCACTCTCTGGTGTCTTAAATCAGAACAGAGGGGTTAGGTTTCTCATAGCAATAAGGAAAGTGGCCCATTCTCACTCTGCTAAGGGCCACCTGGAATACTTAGCAAACAGGCGTTCTTCCTATCTCTCCAAGTCCTTCAAGAGTCCACACCACAGCTGCAGAGGACACGGAAGAGCCAAGTATTATGATATACTATAGCACTTTACAGACATTAAGCCTCACAACCACCTTGCATGGTATTACTTAAGAAAAACCCCACACACACCTGGAAACTGAGGTACAGGGAGGTTAAGGGACTTGTCCAAGGGCACAGGAATACAGCCCAAGACTCAGTCCTGTGCTTAACCTACAAGAACTTCCTCCTTCTCAATAATGACACCAGACCTGGATGAAAGCTCAGTGAAGCCAGTGGGACTCTCTCAGACTTTAAGACTAAAAGGGACCATCAAGATCATCTAATCTGACCTCATGCACCTTGCAAGACACAGAACCTCACCTACCCACTCCTGTAATAGACCCAGAACCTCTGGCTGAGTTACTGAAGTCCTCAAATAATGGTTTAAAGACTCAAGTTCCAGAGAATCCACCGTTTACACTAGTTTAAACCAGCAAGAGACCATGCCCCATGCTGCAGAGGAATGCAAAGCTTTCCCAGGGTCTCTGCCAATCCGATCCAGGGGAAAATTTCTTCCTAACCCTAAACATAGTGATCAGTTAGCAGGACCGGCTCCAGGGTTTTTGCCGCTCCAATCAGCAAAAAAAAAAAGCCGTGATAGCGATCCGCGGCGGCAATTCGGCGGGAGATCCTTCACTCTGAGCAGGAGTGAGGGACCGTCCGCCGAATAGCTGGACGTGCCGCCCCTCTCTGGAGTGGCCACCCCAAGCACCTGCTTGAGAACCTGGTGCCGGCCCTGCAGTTAGACCCTGAGCATGTGGGCAAGACCCACCAGCCAGACACCAGGGAATGAATTCTTTGTAGTAACTCAGAGCCCTCCCCACCTGGGTTTTGGATCAGGCTTAAAGTTCTTAACATCCAACTGTTTATTGGCATCAGTGAAATGAGTTTGATGGATCTCAGTACAACTCCAAGTGGCAGAAAGCCTTTGCCACATCTGGTACTAATTGGCCCTCACCAGCACTTTCAGCAGAAAAACCCAGGGTTGAATGGTCATTAGAGACCCAGGAACACCCTTCGAAGTCCAGGCTGAGGCACATAAGCCTCACGAGGTGGTTTGCACACCACTAAGTGTGCTCTGTAGCACCCTCCTGGTAAGTGCCGCATGGACAGCCCTGGAGAGCAGTGAATTCACCCATCGCTTTGAAACAAATTGCTGTTGTTTGCTACAGCGTGAGCGCCCGGGCACAATAATTCACACTACTGAATGGCTCTGGGGCATCTGATTACCGCAGTGCAGCATGGGATGGCATGAAATCATTCACAGTACCCCACAGGTAACATAGGCAACCCCCCACACGCACACCCAGTCAGAACAGACGTGCCTTCCTGTGCGTCACCCAGGCTTACTTGTTTCCAGGTGTTCTCTGGCTCCTGGTTCCGACAAAGCACCTGCTGGCCATTTCGAGAGATCAGGAGCCCCTCGTGCGACTGGGAAAGGCAGAGTAAAGGGGATGGGCTGAGCGTGTCCCAGCCATCACGGCACTTCTCACACACCGGGGCGACAGAAAGCTCGGCGGCAAGTACAGCTCCCACCCAGCGAGTATCCCCAGCGCTGAGGGCAGCGGAGAGCAGAGAGCTGGTGTGAATGTGCACAGGTGTTGCCCTCTGTGCTGCCACCTGCTTTCCCTCAGGCCTTCCCCATCTGATAAATACAAACCGGTGCTGACTCACATGCGCCTAGTTTCCCAGCCCCCCTCCAGGAACTCAGCAAAACCCAGGACCCAAGTCTAAAATGCAGGGCAGACACTTCCTAGCTGAAGCGAATGAAGGAAACTGCTGTTTCCAGCAGGAACCCTGGCCTGACACAGCCCTCCAGTTGGCTTTGACCTTTCAATTGTTAACCCCAGACTTCGCCAGGAAGATTAAACAAACACCCTTGTGGGTAGACACCCCATATGCCTAGAAGTTTAGCTTCTCTTTCTCGTGAGGTGTTTAAAACTATAGGAGGGAATTTAATGTGCTATGTTACAATTTTTTTAAAGGCACTTAGGGCTGGATTCTGGACCCCCTGTTCCAGCCACCGGCTTCTGGGGGATCCTTAGGTGGCCCAGAGTCAGTGTCATGGCTGTATACCCCACCCCTATATATATACACACACACACACACACACACACAGAGCCTGTCTACATTGCAGTTGGAGATGTGATTCCCAGCTTGGGTAGCCATACCTGTGCTACCTCGGATTGAGCTAATGCGCTAAAAAACAGAAGCCACATCTACACAGGTGGTGGTGGGACAAGCTAGCTGCCTAAGTACAGTCCCATCTGAAAACCTAGGCACGTACTCAGGGTAGCTAGCCCATTCTGCTGCTCATGCCTCCACGGCCAGCAAGAGCACAAATACTGCAGGTATGTCTACCTGTGCTGGGAACCTCCAATATAGAAACCCAATATAGAGCCAGGAAGATGGAGTGTGGCTGCAGCCCCTCCATGCTACAGCTAGTCCCAGCTGCTGGAAAGGGCCTGTGGAGCCCAGAGTACGTTGAAGCAGCCTAAAGGCTGGAGACCAGACCTACTCCCTCCCCAGCTCAAGAATGCAAAGGTCATAAAAGGTGACAAAAAGCCAACTCAGCCCCTCCTTAAGCTGTGCAGAGTGCAGCTCAGAATCTGGGCCTTCATAAAGGGGTCATATCTGTTCCCAAACTCCCCAGGCTGTGTCCCCCAGCCCTTGTGCTCTTCCCTGGCCTCCAGACCTTTCCCCACATCCCCAGGGCTTCATCACTCTCTCACACTCTTCCCTATCAATGCTCTCCTTTCATCACATTCTCTATTTCACACCAGCACAGGGTCTGCCCAACTCAGAGGAGGGGACGGGGGGGAATCTCCTTAATGTTCTTCCTTCCAGGAAGAGAGAGATGTTGGGCAGATCTCTTCATTGCCAGGAGGTCTTAGGGTGCTAGGGATAGCTCAGAATTCCCCAAATGCAGGACCACGGCCCTTTCAACGTCAGGCTAGTATCTCCGTCTACTCCGATGCCTGTGGAGGGCACTTCTGGCTAACAACGATCTGCTGCAGCAGATCTGCTGCCACAGAGCCCAGCCAGGTCAGCAGTGAATGGACGCACACTTTTCCTACTGCACTGTCAGTTAAAAGCTTGACACACATGAAAGAGGCAGAAAAACAAACTCCAAACAATAAGCAGACGGCGCTTGTCCCATGAGGGCGCTGGGCTGATGAGCTAACTTTTACCATCTCTACTGCCAAGGAATGTGGTCGTATTCCCTAGCCAGATGGCTCATTAGACTGCATGGACTCCTCTCGCCAGCAACCCCTCTTCGGAAAGGAGTTCAATGCCTTTTCATTTCAGATGTCCCTCTCTCTGGTCAGCTCAGCCCTACGTTCGGTGCATAATCAAAAGCAGGAGGGGCTCATGGAGAACAGTTCTGAGATCCAATCCCACCTTGGTCCATACAAACAGTATGGAAGAGGTTTCACCTGAATCCTGTCCCAGCCCTAGCCCCCACCCCTACCCCGATCTGCTACCCCACCCCAGTTCTTACCCGCACTACTGCCATGCGAGTCTAGTTCTAGGTCTCCCATGAGCAGGTGTTTATAGGAAAAGTTCTACAGCTCTTCCCTGGGATGAAGCCAGCCGCGTTCTAGACTGTTCATTGCACTCCATCGCGAGGACTCTGAAAACATATGGGGTCAGATCCTTGGCCCTGTTAAGTCTGCTTGGCCCTGCTCTGGTAGCACAAAGCTGGCCCAGCTAGCTTCCTCCCCCCCCCCCCCCTCAAAGTTCACCCACACCTGCCAGGCATGTGGCTGAAGAAACAGGGGCATGGCCACAGAACTCTTGAGATCCGGCACAGCCAGGCCCAGGAGAGCGCTCTATGTTGCCACTTAGGACTGGCCCAGAAACCTGAAGACTGACAAGCCATTGAAGTGGCTTACAGTAACCTTTGACACAGGGCCCAAATAGCAGTTTGGCCTGTATGTGGCTCACGGGCTTTAATGGAGCACAAGGCCCTCTCGATATGGTTTTGAGTCGCCCCACAGGATTCCACAGTAACTATAGCTCCTCAGTTACAGGGCTCTCCAATTTCTTAGTGGAGTGAGTCCCATTTTAAATGAGTGACCGTTGCCTGTACGGCTCCCCTCCCATTCGCCATCACGCAGCCCTCTCGTCACAAGCGCGTGACATTGCTTTGGCAGCATCAGCAACTGATTACATGGAAGAGGTAATGTTAGGGAAGAATTTGATGCTCTCAGATGCTTTTATGCTTCTGGAGACTGTTTACGGGTTGAGAGTCCAACCAAGCTTGCTTGCCAGCATCCTGACCCAATGTTTCTGGGCTTGTTATTCAAATGGTGAAGTGACATATGTATGAGCTTGATTTCAGGAGCCTGCCCAAGTAGATTCCCCAAGGTCCTGGGGAAATGGAGCGATTCCCCAGCAGCCTCCCTTTCAAGAGATTGCCCTCTTTCCGTAGGCCCTCTCATTAGAGTCACAGATTTTTATGGCCATTAGGACTACCTACTCTGACCTCCAAAGAAATTTACCCAGTCATTCCAGCACCGAGCCTAATAACTTGTGTGTGAGTCTCTTTCAGAAACACATCTAGTATTGCTTGAAGTGATGAAGAATCTACCACATCTCTAGGTAACAAGGCACTGAGGAATTAAATACAGCTGCCTTTAGGGAATCAGGTTCCAGTAGGACCCCAGATGACCCCTCTGCTGGGTTCTAGCTGCCCCAGAGAACTCTCCTGTCCTACTGTCTACTTTGATACTGCTTCCTTCATTGGAAAAAAAACAGGAGATGGTACTTCATGAGTGGGAGGGTCCCCAAAGAGTCTGAGTTGCCTGTTGCCCACAGACAGATGATCAGAGTCTGGGTTGAAATCAGGAAAAGCACCTAATATAAGACTCATGGGAACATTTTAGTTCTGCAAAAGCAGTCTGGAAATCACATGACAACAGGCTCACTCATGAGATGTCTGGCACTCCCTTGCTTCCAAGAAGGGCCAGAAATAATTTCTGAGGACCATCAGTGTGCTTTTGGAGGGGAGGGGGCTATATAGAACATAGTTCCTTGGGCACCTGGATGGCTATCTGCCTATGAAAGCCACCTTCCTTGTGATATTTCAGCTCTTTCTGCTCCTGCTAGAACCCCAAAACAGAAATGGACTCTGCTCTTTGATCTTCAGAAGAACTTACATCTGACAGGAGCAAGGATGTCCTGTTATCTGAACTTGGCCCAAACCAAACCCATCATGAGCTTGGCTAACTTTGCCCTCCTTTCCTCCCCATGTTTCCACAAGCACCTGGGCTTGCCTGGGAAGAGGAAGTTCTGAAATACTGTGAGAAAGTTTGAGATTAATGTACTGTGCAATCCTTTCTAACTACCTCGGCCGGTTTTTGTCAAGGTGACTTTCCATTGTCCGGGCCCTTCGTAGCAGAGAAAAATCCAATTTATCACCTCAGTGGGAGTTTGAGGAGCTGAGCCCCGATGTGTCCCAGGACCACAGCATTATGGGGACATTCAGTTAACCTGACAAATGAAGATTCTGAACACGTCAAGGGGTTTGCTTTGCTTGGTAGCGGGATAGAGCTTCACATATGCATTGCCAGGCATCATTGGGAAAACTACCTTCTTATTATTATGTGGCACTGACTGGAGCTGGAAGGGGATGGAGGTGCTGTGGATCCAAATGGCCTTACGGAAAGAACATTGTACCAGGCAGAAGAAACTACCTAAGCTACTCAAACTCAAAGCTAGGTATGCATTTACAGACACGCTGCTTCCTTTGCACATTTTTACAAGTAACACAACGAAGCATAAGAGTGATTTCCTAAATTTCTTTGCTATAAACCCCCGCTCCCAAGGGTGCATTTCAGAATCATAAATTGATAGAAAAGTGCGACTGACTGCTGCTCATAGTCTCATGCCGTAGTGCAGAATTTGCAATTTTAGCCCATAATATGTTTAAAGCTGTACTTAAAGTACTAATGGCATATACCAAGGCCTCCCAAGCCATCCCTAGACTGATTTATAGGCAGCATAAAAGGGAAACCTGATGGCACTTTCTGAAGGTTAGAGAAAAAGACTTCACTTAAGTTTTGTAACGCAGAGATAACTCGGGCTTTAAGGCCGAAAGAGACCATCGTGATCACTGACCTCCAATTAACGTATCTCCCTGAACACAGAACAAGGAAACCAGAGCTCTCTGTTGACCTGGCAGTTAACATCTTACCACAGTACACCCCTAGTCCAACACCACCAGATTCCCAAGGAAGAGCTTGGCTTCACTACTGGGTGGAGATGTAAACAGCTCACATTACAATCCCCTCTAGGCAACACTGAATTGACGCACATGAGCAAATATGCACCTCCTATGGAAAACCTGTGGCAAGCTGAATTAGTTCTGGCATTCTGAGCCTTGCTGAACACTTAAATGCTTATCTTCTCACCAGTCTCCCTTGTCGGCCTGACCCTTTGCACTCGCATTCAAGAAGTTGAATAAGACTCCACTTGGCCATTATGGAGAAACAAGTAAAGATCACAAACAGAACAGAAAAATATTTCCCCGAACAGTTACATTTTCCAGGCACCTGACGTGCTGACTCATAACTCCAGAGAGAAACATCTTCAGTATTTTAGGACTTCCTGGGAGAATTTACCTTTACGCATCTCTCTTTGGAGACGAGAGTTCCGGTGTTCTAGCCTCACTCCAGGGTGGGTGACAACATCCTGTCTGCCTACAATCTCTATGGGGTGAGAGCCCGCTGTAGCATTCTTCAAGTGCAGAGCTTATATGGCTGGGTAGCATTGGCTGTGCACTGCTACACAGCCATTACCTCCCACGCCAAAGAAAGCTGCATTTAAGAGGCGGATGAAAAGAGTCTCATATCTTTAGTGCCCATTTGTGTTCTCAGATACACAGGGGCAACTCCTATTACGTTAGCAGCAATTGCCCATCTAAGGCGGAATTGGACTGATAGTGAAGTGTTTGGCCCCCCCGTCAGGATGAATGATGATTATATATAAAGAACTAAAAACTACACGCAGTAAGTTATCCCCAATGCAAGCTTTGAAAGTCAGAGAGAAGATTAGTGCTGAAACGTGTAGTTCTTATGTAGGATATTGGCTTGTCAGCCCAGGAGCCCAAAGCTCTCTGCATATCCCCGGAAGAGCAAGCCAGAATGGGCAGCAAATCCACTGCAAATTGCAGACAGCCAAACAGAAATGGAGCACACCTCCTTTTGGAGGGATATTAACCAGTGGCAAATGGCACAAGTGTTACACCCCCTTGCTATGTTTAAAACACAGACAAACCATCACCATTCCCAATTATACACACCGCTAAAACGTTGAAGTAATGTGTTAGCAAGCAGTTAAGCGATCCAGCCAGCAATATCCTACTTCACCATCTCCCCAGGGCATTTGCACCCCCAACTTAACCTTCACTCTACTCATTTGCATTATTGTTTTTTTTTTATATAGTCAAGAGCATGGGTATATCATGTAGCCTTGATGTTAGACCCCTACTTCTGTCTGTCTGAGCATCAGAATTAAGGAATGTGCTAACGAAAGTCTCCATTCAAACAGAGTTATCAGGGAATATTAGTTAAAGAGGTGTGTTGGTGGTTTTAAAAAAAAATATATATATACCCAATTAATGAGTCCCACCCTCCTAAGACCACAGAAGGTGTTTGCTTGTCCTTCATGTGGTGAAGGAATTTCATTTTGGACTTTATCTCCTGAACTCAATCAAGAGATAACAATCGCTTCTGCGCATCTCAAAGTGGTTTATATTGATTTTCCTTGCCCACAAAGTGAGAGATAGCAGAGAGGTGCATGCAGCTACCACTGCTTCAGTACATCACCTGCTTTTCCAAAGTCAAACTCGCCCAGGGAATTAGCATGCATCCTAGAGCCACCGCATTAATTAAACCATTTGCTCCTTGATAGAATCTGCGTTGGGGACCTCGGCGTTCTCCTGTCCCCTGTGTCTCAGTTGGTGACTGAAAAGCTAGGTCAGCATGCTGATTATCTTCACAGTGGGTATCAAGAGTTTTGGTGTTGAAATTGCTGCATGCTCCCTGAACCAGATGATTTAGGAAGCACCCTGCTGGGTAGCAGACTTGAGACCAGAAGTGGTCATGTTAGGGCTGCTACTGAAGACAGCTGTAAGAACATGTCACACAAGGAGCCAACAGCATCTAGCCCAGAGACGGATGGGGCCCTTCTGGGGTTACTGTGCTATGAACAATGCTCCCTTGGACACTTTCATTCTCCAGACTAATGGCCTTGTGTCTGAGGCACCTGATGGACTGCTCCAGACTTTTGGCTAGCCTTGGGCAAGTCACCCAAGACCAGAGTCTCCATTGCCCTGCACCTTGTGGGGGTCACTTGGACCCACTTTACACTGGTCTCTCATTACCAGTCTGATTTTACACTGGTGTAAGGGGCTACACAAGGTGCAAGGCAATGGAAGATCTGAGCCACAGGGTCATTGTGCCTCAGTTCCCCATACTCAAATGGCAATCACAGTGCTTTTCTCCCAACCTTTGTCTGTCTGTTTTGCCTAGTTAGATTGCAGGGTCCTTGGTGCAGGGATGGTCTTTCACTACGGTTCCTGTGGTCCTAAGGATGACCACATTTAAAAACAAAATCACTTGTTGCCCAGTCTACACTAGGTGCAAAGTCTTCTTTTAAAACCACAGTAGTTAGCCAAAACGTTCTACAAACACAACCTGTGTTCCTAGACAGGACATGGGCTAAGCAGAGGGGAGTGCTGTAGTTCTGGATCCCACAAGCAGCATAGCCTTCTTCCGCCAGGGGCAGAGGTTAGAAACATTAAGTCTCTGCCAGGCTAGTTCGGAGTCCTGCTGGGCTAGATTGCTGCAGACAAACACACTAAAATCGACACACTCTCGGTCTTACCTTCTGTAAGGAGGAAGCGCTACCAGGCTCCTGCATTATTACCAGTTACACAGTTGCCTCATTACAAGGCACCAGTTAAACCAAAGCTTGAAGAGCTTTCACTAGGTTCTACCTTTAAATAAATGTAAGATTGATCTTTGCAGCATGTTTTAGACCATCACAGATCTTACCTCCCCTATGTCTCTTCCTCACCCCCCCGAGTTATCCGGTGTGTGAGCCATCGAATTCCATGCGTTCGGTTCTTTCAGACAGAAATTCACGACGACAGCCCCAACCCCCTTTGTAGAGCCCTCTGAACACTACGTGTCAGAGAAACACAACATCAAAGGGGCTAATTATCTTTAATACAGTGCACATGAACACATACAAAACAACCTAAAAAAAACCCTTTTAGGCGGGTGTGCGCGATTCTGAGAGTTTTGGTTTTAAACTCCAGGTCCTTCTTTTCCTTGAGCTGCCCAGGCGAGAGCTCAAGGGAGGGGATGATTGAGTCTGTTAATATCACCCATAATGAAGCAGCTTTATGGAAAAAACCAGGGAGTTGGGGAAAGCATAACAGATAGGTTTAAAGCAGGTAATTTTCATAATTGAATGCAGGCGTTCTAGGGAGCGTTTGGCATCTTCCCTATTGAGAGACAAGTGAAAAGACCTGACATCACCACTCTCGCCCCCACAGCGCGTCAATGGGCAGCAGCATAATTGCCCCCCTCATCTAACCTGAAAGACAATTTTTTATATATATAAAGACAAGTTCATGAATAATGGAAGGAGGCCTCGGAGGTGCAGGCTGGAAAGGAACCGAGCAGCATGGTCCAGCAGACAGGTCACTCACCTGCAAGCCTGGGCTCTGCTTCAAGTTCTTATTGACCTTCAGTGTCATTTTGGGCAAGTCACCTGACCTTGCTCTGTGCCTCAGTTTCCCCAGCTGTAGAATGGGGATAACGACACCCTGTTTTTCCAAGTCTTTGGAGATTGATGGGTTAAAGACACCAGATTAAAACTAGGTAGGACGGAAACCGTCACAGTAGACTGGCCTATTAATAGGATTCTTTGAAAATCCAATGTGAGGCCTGAGAAATTAAAAGCAAACAAAAACTAGATACACAAAAGGAATTGTGACACTAACACAACGTTTGCCTCTATTGTATTCTCCTCTCTGCCTGTGCATTGTAGTCCTCTCCCCTACCCTTCATCTGATCCCTTTACATGATAAGCTCTTTGGGACAGGGACTATCTGTTACTGGTTGTACAGAACCTAGACAACAGGTCCCTGTTCTTGGTTGGTCCCTAGGCACTACCGTCATAAAGAAGAAGATGGGCCTAGAAGTCCCCAGAAGCCACGCCTGGGCTGTGTGAGCCAAATCTGAAGCCATGCTTTCCTTCTATAACCAGAACTCTTAGCCTCTGACATGGCAGCTTAAACTGACTTTGTCTTGTGTTGTGTAACTGGCACACTTGAGAAGAGAAGCGCGCTTCTCTTCCACAGGGGCACATCCGCCAGAGCGGTGTCTGCACCCAAACATGAGTGCGGTAGGGTTCCCAATCAACCACAACTGCCAGGGGCGCTGACAGCTCCCTGCAGAGCACCCCTGGGTGGTGCGAGCTGGGCTTCCCATCGCTTGAGACGGCGTCAATTTCTAGAGAGTGAGATTGTTCCCCAGGCTTTGCCCGGTTCGTTCCACTGCAGAGCTGGTTTCCTCACTCAGGTCACGGGTGCTCATTCGGAAACATGGCTGGACGCATGAGGGTTCCTGCCATGGGGAGAGAGTGGCTCCTCTGTCCCTCCCCCTGGGGCAGCACCTGTGCCAGTTACACCAGTAATAACCTGCCACATTACAACAGGGATCTGCTAAGCCTTTTATTTAGATTTTCTGTGGAAACTTTCTTCCCTCCACCTCCTCTCCCACCAGCCCTGCCACAGTACAAAGCTGTAGCACTCGGATCTTTCACACACAAAATGCATCAGCTCCACGGTGAGGCATGAGTGCCAGGAACTATGGGAGACCCAGGTTCAAGAATGAGTAGGCGTCTCACTCAGCAGGCTGGAGAAGGAAAAAATCAGGTGTTAATCAGAGACCTCAGTCCGGGAGCAACTCAGGCATCTTATGGCGAGGTGCACCAGTAGATAAGGGCTCCCACGCCCCTGGCCCATACATCAAGTGTGGAGGAGACTCATGTTGAAGAGCCAGCAGGACTCCCACACATCAACTTGGTAGTCAGGTGCACCCAGAGTGGCAGACCTCGAAGGGTGGGTGTGGAGCAGAGAGAGCTCTCGAAGCAGGGAGCAGCTCAGATGCCTTGGAGGTTGCTGTTGGCCCAAGTTCAGCAAGAGCCAGCCGCGGCCAGCCTTTCTTTCATTGTGTGCCTTTCTGTAAGTGGGTGTCATGCCAGGTGTGACTTTCCTTTTGGGAACGCTGCCCCTGCAATCAGTAGAACTGGGACCTAGTTAGTCATCCGCACTCCACACCTGCCTGGCAGGTTGAAGCAAAGGAGACCCCTGGAGCTTTACCGAACAATCCACACGCTCTTATCTGGCCAGAGTTATTGTCTCTGGCTGTGGAAAAAAAAAAGGAATGGAACAATGTATTTGCGCAGAGACTAGAGGGATGTATGCTACAGGCCAGACCAGGCCGCTCTGGACTCAGGGCAGACCCCCTGTTGACGTCAGAGGACGCTGCATGAATAAGGAGCATACGACCCGGCCCTGCCGAAAGTTTACAAAGCAATTGAATGCGTTTCCCTTTATGACTAGGGGTGAGGGCAGGGAACCCTGGTCCACCGCATCCTAGTGAGCAGCACCTACAATCAGACTGGCCCATCTCCCCCTCCCAGCCACGCCAGCCCCCCCACCGGGCAATGTACAGTGAACAAGCAGCAGAGCGTGTCCAGGCCCATCCTGCGCCTCGAGGCAGCGTCTCCAGCAGAACCGGAACAGATGGGATCCCAGACAGACGCACCACAGAGCAGGCCCAGCCGTTCTTAGGCTGGGCCTGACCTTTTCTCTTGGTGTTTGACTTCATCACATGGGCCCTGAATGCCCAGCCAGCATCGTACATCAAACAACTGCGCTCGTGCACATTCCCGGGCCCAATGCCGATGCCACATCGCTCCAAGGGCGGTTCCAGGCCCCCTGGCTGTTAGAATCTGGCCCTTGGTTATTAGCAGCCTTGACTGAAGTACACTCATGGGCTCCAATCAAGCACTCCCCACAGCTGGGATCTGAACCTGGCCTCTTGGGAATTGCTAACTCGGGTTTCCCATCTCTCCTGGGATGGGACATCAGCAGACGCTGCACTTGCTCTTTGCTAGTAGACTGAGGTGGGCAAATCCCACACAATCAGTTTCCTGGAACTGCTGGGGGGCGGGGGGCATGGCTACACGGCGAGTGAAGGTAGCACAGGTAGGCCTACCCATGCCAGCTTCAATCTAGCTAGCACAGATAATAGCGTAGTGACTTCAGCACAGGTTAGCAGCCGGTGTACAAACCCTCTAGAGAACCTGGGCATATTCTCTGGTTGCTAGCTGTTCTGCCAAGCCTATTCTATGGTTACCCACGCTCGCTAGATGAATGCTAGCACAGGGATGGCTGCCATCTGTATTGACAATCACACCTTCACTTGCACTGTAGACATGCCCTAAACCCTCTGCTTTTTCATGTACCTATCGGGTTAGGCCACTACCGGGGCCAGATATCAGTCTGTGAAGATCTGATCCAAATTGCAGATCCTACGTGCCTACTGTTTAGAATCAAAGCTTCCCCTGTTTGGAGTTCTGGGAGTGTGAAAAGGAGTCAAAAGCGACCTCCAAGTTTTGCAGAAACAAACAAACACAGTTGCTCCTGGGAGGAGAACTTTCCTGAAGGCCACTGCCCCAGGAGCAGTACTATCCTGAGATTTACATCCCTGAAAATAGCGCTGGCAATTGAAACACGATACGCTGCTAACAGCCTGTTCCCCGCAGCAGTCACAATGGCACCACTATTTCGGTGCCTACACACATTTTAGCCACCATCTGTATCATACATAAATACATGCTCATACACCAGCTGAGGGAACTTGAAGGGACAGATTTTCTGGGCTGGGGTGGGGGGGGGGGTAGATATCCATGCGTTCCTCCACAGAATTTCAAGGGAACCAATAAGCACATGGGTTGTTGTGCTCCTTTACCTAAGTGACTGACTAGGCCCCGGCATTAAAAGGGAGGAATACATTAACACAGGACCAGGAACGATGAAAACTGGGGTTCTCATCTAGGCCACTTACTTGCCATGTGACCTTGCGCAAGTCACGTAATTGCTTTGTGCCTCAGTTTCTCCATGTGTAAAATGTTCATCAGGAGAAAAGGTTAAACCATTTCCACCTATGTTGTTTACGCCACATACTCAACACCTAATGGCAAGATAAAGTCACCAACGCAGAGGTTCTTCAAAGGGCAAATTTACCAAATGTGACAGCCCTGCTCAAGCAAAGATGATTGCACTGGCTAGGCCATCTGAGTAGGTTGGAAGACGGACGCATACCCAAGGACATGCTGTACGGGGAGCTATCAGAGGGAACAAGAACAACAAGATGTCCCAAGCTTCGCTATGAAGATACATGCAAGTGAGATATGAAGGAATTTGGAATTGATCCTGACTATTGGGATTGTAACAAGTGGCGCCTACATTTTGGAGAGAAAAGAGCCCGTAGGAAGCAAGCAGCTCCCAACCAAAACACAGACATTTGCAATAACTCTCGGATTGGACTATTCAGTCACACGAGACATTGCAAACCATCTACAGCCTAGGCTGCGGTTCCCACCATCTCTTGCAGACAAAAGGATGCCAACAAAATGGGGAGACCACCATCTACCTCACAGGGATGTGTCAAGACTCACTTAGTGTCTGTGAAGTGCTTTGAGATCCCTGGGTAAAAGGATGCCATAGAAACACTCGTTAATAAATGCAGGTTTTTGTCACTGAAGATAGGTTTGTTGCAAATGGTGTGTGCATATTCTGTAGGCCCCTTGGAAAGGTTGGCCTTCAGAGTCTCAGGTATCACACTTACCTAGTGGACGTGAGGCCAGCCTCCATGCTGCACAACATAGTTTCACCCTGACTTCCACCCATCCTGCCCCCTCTCACCATCTCCCTGGCATAGTCCAGCAAAGTATCTCACAGCCTTGAGCAAGGAAAGCTTTTTCCTTGGCCAGGCTAGCCAGCAGAGCACCTGGTCCTGGGAATGGTTAGAGGCTGCAGGAGGTTCTCTCCCTGAATAAACACTGGCTTTCCCCCCAATTCACAACCCGAGAGTGCTCCGAGGTTCATTTCCCATGGCACCGACTGGGTTGGTGGCACGGACCCAAATTGCCGTTTGCATGATGAAAACCAGGCAGTGGGGGAAGTTCAGCGCCAAATGAAGCCCGAACACCAAAGCAGGAAGCGAAGTCCTACGTTTTCTGTTTAACTGCTTGAATTAGGGATGGGGAGACTCGGTTTGCCTCATTCCAAACCCACCCAAACTTTAAAAGCTTGACTTGCCCTCAGACACCATCCTGCCTGGGAGAATGAGAAAAAGGAAGAGATTCCAAGGGGAAAAATAAACAGGCGAAGTCTACGTGGCATGTACTTGCTCCAGCCTACCTTTCAGAGGGCTCTGCTTATCCTCATAGGAATGAAACCAATCTGTTCAAGTTCTGTTGAACACTAAATCACTATGGAAGCCTATAGTCTTTAATACACAATGATCTCCTTTCTGCAGGCTTTTAGAACCATCCTACAAAATGCTGTAGCAGGAATATTATTTCTATTGACATTGCATCTTGGAGCCCCATGGTGCTAGGAGCTGTACAAACACAGAACAAAAGCCAGTTCCCTGCCCCAAGGAGCTTACAATCTGAATTACCGCCGTGTTCTACAGAACTTTATCTCTAAGATGGTAGCACAGTTCTCCCTTTAGAAGGGGTTCAAAGAACTCTGACCAGCTGTGTGAGGCCCGGACCCACAGTGTAAAAGCAGCCCTCAGAACACTGACATTCTCTTACTCAGGGTCTCAAACAGATGGCAGGAAGAGTGCAGCTTGGGTTAGATTACCTGCCGTCTCACCTAACCTCTGGAACTGCTGGCACCATGGTTTAGTACCCAGGGATCTCTCTGGGGTGTGGTGGGAAGGAGGGGGAATGCCAGCCAAAAGACACACATCATCAGGCCTAACTTAACCCATCTGTACAGCACCTCACACAATCCAGGTCCGGCCCACTCCTGCAGCTCCTAGGCACTACCAAAATACAAGCAAAAATATAAATAAATAATATGACCTTCAGATGCAAACTGGGAAGCAGGGTAGTTGCTATGGAGAGCAATCCCCCCTCCCCCCGCACACACACAGGATTTATAACACAGACAACAGCGAGCGCTGCATTTGCTGGCGAGCAGACAGCTTGGGTGCAAAAGACCCTTGGCAGAGCCACCTGGGCTATTTTTGGAAATGAAACACACAGACCGTTTCCTGTCTGCCCAGAGAGAACAAACAACCCAGCACTCAAACCTAGAGGCTAGCAAAGCCCAAACTTAAAGGGAAATCGCTTAGGGAAGGTCTCAGACTTTGTCACAATTTCCACCACTTGGCTGTCCTGTCTTTCTCCAAGCAGCACAGCGAGCAATGCCCTTGCCAAGGTATCCCAGCTCCTAAAACAGGGGAGCCTCGCCAGCACAGCACAGTTCAGGAGAGACCCCGGAGAGCACCGTGGATTCTCCTTTCTTCCTGGCACTTTGGGGGAGGTCAGAGAGAGACTGGAACTTCACCAAACCAGTGCACTGGCCACACATCAAGGGACCACCTCAGGGTCCCAGCAGCCGCCGGGGGACTCGCTCCTAGGAACGGCATGAAGCCTTTCACTCGGGGAATTCGAGCCTGCCTTAGACTATCCAACCCGTGCCGAGCCGGGGAAGCCCACCCAGCTCCAGGTAATGGGATTGTAAAATACTGGCAGAGAGGGTACTCACTCGGCTTGCCCTTCTGAAGCGGCGCTCCAGTCCAGCCATCTCCTCTCGCATTCCCTTTCAGTCTCACCCCAGCACTAGCAGTGCCTTTCCCATCTGGAGGCTAAGTGGTAATTAATCAGCAGGAGCCCTCACCAGCCTCGCTGCCTGTGTTACTCTGAATGAAGTAGGATTAATTGACACCACCTGGGAACAGCAACCTGTGCCTTCACCCTGCATTGCTGGCTCCAGAGGCTGCCCGGGGACGGGTGTGCCACCCACCCCCCAGCCCTAATTGTTCTTTTTCTAGCCTGGCTTTTATTATGCATTCCCAGGAACCCCACTGGGTTAAGGAAAGGCTCTGGGTTTCTCCCGCTTCCCTGGGACCTGTCCACCATTACCTTTAGTTTGGAGGGTTTCCAGAGTAGATCTGGACACATTTTACAGAAATGTGCCTCTTCCTTTCCCCGCCTCAGATGCTGCTGGCCCTCCTCCAGCTTGATCTTTCTTGTGCATTTCCAGAAAGGCTTTCCCTTCGAGAGCCGAGCCCAATGAGTGATTCTTCAATGCCTGGCGATGGGCTAATGGCACCAGCACCCCCATTTAGTGCATCAGGAGTTAGCCACACCCATGCCGCCCACAGGGCCTGAATCCCAGTGACTCCCTAAGGGCATGTCTACACTGCGCACTAAGCCCTGGTTCTGATTCAGGCTTGACCCCAAGCCCCTCTGGGGCCCACACACTGATCAGCCTGACTCAGGACCCAGGTCCTGGGGCCCCACTAGATGGGCGGGTCAGAGCCCAAGTCCCGCTGTAGTGTTCCCAGCCCTGTCGTTCTGCAGTGTGGCCGCAGCTCAGGCTGCAGAGCGGAGTCAGAAGGGCTCCATAGCCGTACTGCACTACGTTACCAGAGCTGTGAGACCCAGCAACTGTGAACCCAGCTTTACAACGCAGTGCGGACGCTCAAGAGTGGGGTTAGACGCCTGAGTCCATGAGCCTGGGTCCCATTGACCTGGGTTTAGTGTGGTAAAGGCCCCCTATGCTGCCCCATGGGCAAGGGGTCTCCCTGGCCATTCGAGAGTTGGGACGGTGCCTGTGTTACCCCTGTTCCTTAGCTCCCAGCGTTATGGGTGTGGGAAGGGGCAATGCCATGGGCAAAGTGCACTGCACTCCAGCTGTTCTCGGCGTCCCACAGGGGGGCCATGGGGAAGAGAACCTAAACTAGAGCAGCCCAAAGACCACCCCAAAATATGGCACGCACAAAGGTGGCTTCAATGAACCTTCACCTTCTCTGCTGCTCTGGCCCCAGGGGTTGAGAATCTGGGCTCCAGGCTGCAGTCTGGAGTTGGTGCCAGTTTGGTTCCTAAAGAAAACCACTGATCTTTAAAAAGGATTGTTGCCAAGCCTCTTTCGGAGCACTGTCAGCTATAGATCGGGTAACGACTGCCCGGGCCCGTACCCAGGAAACCATACAGCAGATAAATCACTTCTCTGCTGCCTGTAAATAATGGAGCACCGGCAACAGCAGGAATTCTCTTATGTATCCTGGCTAACCCAGCCCCTGGGGCCTGCCAGCATTAATGGGGGTACCTTACCCAGTCCTACACCACCACTGCTGGTGGAGAGAGGGTGATCACGCGCATCTAATTTCTCCATCAGCAGCCGTTCCAGCCCGGCTCTCGACACATGGCGGAGAGCGAACGAGACAGGTAATTCTGCAAAGCATGATACAAGGCAGTCACATTGCTAGCTGACAGGGCCCTTAGCCCAGAGATCGTGGCAATGGAATGAAATGTCACAAGACAAAGGTCGCCCGCTGTGAGCTAAGTGTGAGGCAAGTCACCACGCTCATTTTCAGAGACATTGATTCCAGAGCATGGTCTTTATTTAGTATCCACCTTAGTGGATACTGCAGCATTACAGGGTAAGAGTTGCTGAGAGTACTGACATTCTGATTGGTAAGGAGAAGAGATTCCATGGGCCACATTTTCAGTTCAAAGTTCCCCAATTCTGGAGCCAGATGGTGGGGAATCAGTCCCTGGCATTGGGTTAAAGCAGCCTCAGGGATTCTCTAACAACCTTTTTCATACTCGGACCCCCCATTTCATCCCCCCCCCTTTTAACAATATGAGAAAGGAAATCACAACCACCCAGCCTAACACCTGTTTACAACCCTGAGGTTGACCCCCACCCTGTCTTAAGCCAGGCTGCCTACAGCCTCAAGGAGCAATTCCAGCAGCTGGGAATAGCTGGAGCAGAGGGACGCCCTGGCCCCACCCCCTTCTCCCCAGCCACATCCTCCATACAGGGCAATTCCTGGCTGGCCACATCTACTGGGACGCTGGCTCCTTTAGGTACAGCAGAGCAGCTTAGAATGGTAGTAGCAGAAGAGACAGTCAGGCCCTACTACGGCATCCTACAGCAGTGAACACTGAAAAATAATTGTGTCTGTTTAAAAACCTCCAGTGAATAGTTACACGTTCCCGTCAACCCCACCTGTGGTTAGTCATAGAATCTCAGGATTGGAAGGGACCTCAGGAGGTCATCTAGTCCAACCCCCCTGCTCAAAGCAGGACCAATCCCCAGACAGATTTTTGCTCCAGATCCCTAAATGGCCCCCTCAAGGATTGAACGCACAACCCTGTGTTTAGGGGGGCCAATGCTCAAACCACTGAGCTATCCCTCCCCTAAGAAGCTGCTTAGCCGGATGGAAGGCTTATGGAAACGATATATTTACTGCAAATATTTTGAATTCTTAATCACGATTGCTCACCCTGGACAGCAGGGTGATGCTAAACCAACCAGGGAAAAGAAACGTGCCCTGGGCCTGATTTGCCGAATCAGAACAACTGAAAAGTCAGGATTTCATGCATGGAAATGATTGAGAAAATCATTTCAAACAATGAATAAAAATCAGTCCAAGACAGAAAATGGCAGATTTCATCAAACACATGACATCTGAGGACTTCTTAGCCCAGATCTGCTGCACATATGTCAGCTGCCTCCTGGTCAATCTAGCAGCTTAAGATTTTGTATTTGCACCCATCAAAATAGTCTCCAAAGTCACTGGCTTTTAGCCTGAAATAAGCAATCTGTCCCACTGCAATGTTTTAATGCAAATACGTTCTGCGTCAGTGCCAAGCCAACCAGCTATCTACAAACGCCTGACCTAACCCAGGTATGTATTGTATCTGAACTGGCACATCCATATTTATCCTCTGAAAGTCCTACTTCTGAGGGTAGTCGTCATCCCATAATTAGCCAGTGAGCACTCAGGAATTTTCAGGATGGTGTTTCCTTGTGTGACATCATTCAGCACAGGCACCAGGCATGGCTTCAGACCGGAAGCAAGGTAGCCTGAAAGTAGCAGAAGCTCTCCAAGTTTAGTCGTTTCCCCTCCACCTTTCACTGGATAATTTATTCTGGCCTAGAACCTGTCAGCAGCAGTCATGTGAATTCTGGCCATCGCGTGGGTCAGGGGAAGAGGAGAAGGCGACTCAGCTGACACGCTCCCACGTCTCTTGAGACCAGAGAGGACGAGACAGCTGGCAGTAGAACCCACCGCGTGACATCCTCCAAGGTTCCAGCCAATAACATACAAACTGATCCCGAGTGAGGCAGTGCTGCAGAGAGCTGCTGATCCAAGGGGAGCCGAGATTGTGAGGGGGTAAAACATGGGGAGCATAAATAGAGGGGGAAGGAAGCGAGAGTGAACAATACACATGGCTACACAGCCTGCTCCATATGTGCTGGGATCTCATTGGCCCCAAGTGTCTCAGAAGTATCTGCAGAGAGAGGCGGCTTGGAATTGGCTATTGAAATTCTCAGGCTTCTTATTGTGCCAATTAATCACCTGGGCCTTGTCTTCTATTGAGATTGCAAGCGCTTCAGGGCGGGGAGTGGCTGGTATGTTTAGGCCCGGCCCTGCAAGGTGCAGAGTGCCTTCAACTCCTGCTTATTTCAGTGGGAGCTGAGAGCAGGAAGATGCTTGTCCCCTGAGGGATTGGGTCCCTTGGGCCAGCTCCTGCTGGAACCCATGGAAGGTTTGATGGACTTTGCTGGGAGCAGTAGGGGCTCAGCACCTTTGAAAAAAAAAATCAGGCCTTGGGTCGGTAAAGCATGGTGTCAATTCCAGCCCCCTGCCAGTGATCTTTTCATGGTACATGCGCTAGTTGTTCGCTCATTCAGTGCTCAAGGGGTATTGGCTGAAACAGCAGGTTTCAAATATCTAGCCACCCTGCAACAAATCCAAATACCAGCTGGGTTAACTGAGCCCTTTATCCTACAAAGGCAGATGCGCTGTGCTCCAAGCAGTTTATGGAGGAGGGGATCCTCTCAGAAGAGACCTTAAGAAACACATTCCTGTCTTCTCTTTGTAGGTACCAAGGCTCCCAGGGAACTTTGGAGAAGAGCAAGGGAGGGACAGTAGCAGCCTTGGCATTATTATTTGTATGCAGCAGTCCCACGCAGGCCGGGGGCTCCTTGTGCTAGTAGGAGATGTACCCAGAACAGAAGAGAATCTCTGCCCCAAACAGAAACGGACAAATAAGTAGCGGTTGAGAAGCTGAACATTTTTTCCTCTCTCCACACTGTCGCGCAGCATGGTGTTCGGGGTGGCTATTGTCCATTGTCCATCCCACAGGAGGCTGCATCTCAGGGTTCTTAGCTACATCGTTTGTGAAGCCTTTGGCATGAGACGTGCCAACAGGAAATGCAAAACACTTTCCCTTTGTTTATTTTTGTGATCTATTTGCGGAGAAGAAAGGATTCCCACACGGCAATTGCTCTAGTACAAGGGGGTGTGATGTTTTATTATTGCCATCGTGCGTATTTTATCTGAGCGCTCGGTGTGTCTCACCCTTCTCTGGGGTGCTGCAAGAAAGCGTGAAACCTATTTCAACATCCTGCCCGGGCCGCAACTCAGAAAGTGAAGATGTCCTGAATATACAACCCTCTCCCAAAACAAGTGGCAAAAGGTCTGGCTCCAATTACTGGAGTCCACAGGTGGGAGTGGAAAATGGTTACACAAGAGCAATACAAAAATAGAGATGGGAGAAACTGAATCTGCTGAGCAATGGGAGGTCATTTAATAGGAGATGCTTGTGACTGTGTGTACTACCACTGGAAAATACCCCAGCTCCAGCTCAGGTCACCTCTGTGGCTCTATTTATACTGATGTAATTAGCAATGCCATATTCAGGTAGCACAGCTCAAGGGAAAGCTCACACAGGGAGAGCCATTCTGTTTGGTCCCTGCATATGGACTTGTACACACTGGATTTGAAAATAAAGTTAGTAATTAAAATCTGCACTCACAAGCTTCCTGCCGGGGAGTGACAGACACAATACCAGAGCCCAGGGGCACAGCTTGTCTATCAGGTTCCCTTCTGCATTAAATAGCTTGTTTAAGTCAGAAGCGGATCTGCGCCAAACTCCGGATCTGAACTTCCAGGCGTTTGGATTCTGAACCCAGGTCTGACTTGCACAGTCAACTCTGGCTAATCTAATCCATTTTGGCATTTACACTGGGCTCATCATAGCTAAACCAAGGTCTCCAAGCAACCCTGTGCTTGGTGGGGTTAAAAAAAAAAAAATCAGCTAATTAGAGGAAGAAACTCAAGCTGTGAAAGTCAGAGCCAGCTCCAGTAGTGGATGCCCAACAGCTCCACAGCGCAGAGCCTGGGGCAATTCAGGATTCCCTTTCCTTTAGCAGGGCACACAGCAGCGTTAACATAAAAGCAAAATCCAGAGAGAAATTAAAGCTCAGAGCCAGACGTACACCTACCAGTGCATTGAGCAAATCATCCTCTCTGCACCCTGCCCTTTGGCAGGTCCAACCCCATCATTTCTCTCTCTACCTCAGGGTCCCTTTCTTTTTTCCTTCCTCCTTTCCTGGGCTGTCTTCCCTTCCCCCGTACCAGGACAACCTCCTCCTGCAGCACATACTGTGGGAATAGCCTCATGGAGAGCCACAGTCATGACTTCTGGCAAAATGGCTCTCCTCCTCTCGGAGCCATGGGATCCCATCTAGCCTGAACTTGCCCCCGCCGACACTGGGCGCCCATCGGGGTACCCCAGGGGCAAAGAGCACATGGACTGAGCAGGAAGAGGTGGTGAGAGGAGGCGGGGTGGAGATGGGAACGGGAAAAGGAGAAAGGTGGTGGCACTGGAGGTGCAGAATGCAGGATGGCTGGGAGTGGGAGACGAGGAAGGGGGTGGAGTGGCGGAACGGAGGGGCTGGTAGGAATGGGGCAGGCAGAAGGATGGCAGAGGCACTCAGGAGGGATGGGGTGAAGTGGACGAGGAAGAGGAAAAGCAGGGTGAGGCAGCTATAGCAGATTGGAATGGAGGATGGGGCTAGTGCAGAGGCGGGCAAACTACGGCCCACTGGCCACATCCGGCCCGCAGGACCATCCTGCCAGGCCATTGAGCTCCCGGCCGGGGAGGCTAGCCCCCAGCCCCTCCCCCGCTGCCCCCCTCTCCCGCAGCCTCAGCTCGCCATGCCGCCAGCGCTCTGGGCGGCCGGGCTGCAAGCTTCTGCTGGGCAGCGCAGCGGGTGTGGCTGGCTCTGGCCAGGCGGCGAGGCTGCCAGTCCTGCTGCTCTGAATGGCATGGTAAGGGGCAAGGAGCTGGGGGGTTGGATAAGGGGCAGGGGGTCCTGGGGGGCTCTCAGGGGACACGGAGCAGGGGGCAGTTGGATGGGGCAGAGGTTCTGGGGGGGGCTGTCAGGGGACGGGGAACAGGGGAGGTTGGATAGGCGTGGGACTCCTGGGGGCCCTGTCAGGGGGTGGGGGGTGTGGATAGGGGTCAGGGGACAGGGAACAGGGGAGGTTGGATAGGCGTGGGACTCCTGTGGGGCCTGTCAGGGGGCAGGGGTGTGGATAGGGGGCGGGGCAGTCAGGGGACAGGGAGCAGAGGGGTTGGATAGGGGGTGGGGTCCCGGGGGGGCGGTTAGGGGTGGGAGGTCCCAGAAAGGGGCAGTCAGGGGACAAGGAGTGGGGGGGGGGTTGGATGGGTCGGGGGCTCTGAGGGGGGCAGTCAGGGGGCGGGAAGTGGGAAGGGGTGGATAGGGGGTGGGGGCCAGGCTGTTTGGGGAGGCACAGCCTTCCCTACCCGGCCCTCCATACAGTTTTGCACCCCCGATGTGGCCCTCAGGCCAAAAAGTTTGCCCACCCCTGGACTAATGACTGTCAAAAGCAGCTTCTTCCCTTTTCCCGAGGCAGGTGGGGAGAATGGGCCCAGGGCCCAGAGGAGCCTGTGAAGGGGTGTGGGGGGGGGATGCACATTGTGGGGAGCCAGCCTGAGCGGCGTACTCCATTATCCAATAGCAGCCGCTCTCTGCGCTTGATTGGCTGGATTCAGCATTAGCCGACGCGCTGGCCATTTCCCATGAAGTGGGACCAGCTCTGTTCCACTTCAGAGACGTTCTGAGCAACAATCCTGTTAGAAGGTTGGTGGCCACTTCAATAGCCTGATCAGCCAGCAAGCTGCCTGCCCTCTGATCTGGGCTTGGGCTCTTCGCTGGCCCGCCGCTTCTCCCCCTGGCTTTGCTAATCCACCAGCTGAGCAGGTCCTGCGCACGGGAATAGCACGTGCCCTGCTAGAACAAGCACTGGGGTATCAAACATACTGTACAACCGCTCTGCCAATGCGTGAAAGAACACAGCCCATACCCCCTCAAGCGCTCGGCTTCACAATGGTGGTGTCCTGATACCAGATCCTCACAGTGAGGGGCCCTGGCTTCTGCCTTTGCCTGGGGAGCTGGGGGAGAGAAGGAAATACTTTAAACAACTGCCTGCACCTCTCTATCCGTGCCTCCACGAAATAATGGGATTGGGCAAGGGAGTCCCAGCTCTTTGCAAGGCAATACCCGGGGACACACTCAAGGGTGAGAAGCCACCAGCAGCTCTCTGCAGAATCTAATGCTTCTGTATAAGGCTTGTCCTGGGCGCGAGGGTTTCACACAGCTTTAGTAATAAGTTAAAAAGAGGGGAAGCAGGATGGCTAGAGCACAGGGCTGGGAGTCCAGACCCAGGTCTCCTGACACATTGTGTGACCTGGTAGCAGGTGAGAGGAGCACTTTTGTGAAGCACTTTGAGCTGCGTGGATGGGAAAAGCTGTAATTAAACACAAACAAGAGGAGTTCTCATGGCCTGGCCCAGCCACGGCACATGCTGGAAACACCCAGTGAGAGAGTCCAAGGGCAATAAACAAAAGCTGGAGCAGGAGACTTTGACGGCTCCACTTACAGGCTGTCTAGAGGATCAATGTGGAAAGTAGCAAGTGGTGTAAGTGTACCAGGTTGCATTCATTCCTGGAGTGACAATGGAGTTACCCTAGGACACATTTGGCCCAAGGTGTAGACAAGGGAAAGATGACAAGAGCCTGCTATGCAGGACAAGGCTGGAACTCCATTGAGCGGTCCTGAGGGCGCCATAATCCAAGTCACACAAGTTCCTGGGAGGTCAAGTCAATATGGATTTTCCTTCAGCAGCGAGTTTATTTACGATACCAGAGAAAGCACAGGAGATTTGGGAAAGGAAACAAGTTACAATGGCAAAACAATGCCGCCATTGTCGAACGTCGAACGTCGCTGTAATCACAGCTCCTGCTAGGGCAGCAACACTGCAATTATCGTATCAAGGAAGACCGGCACTAACAGGATCCTCCAGAGTAAATACAATGCCCGCTGAAGTTCCCATGCTAATAACATCCCTGCATTGTTTCAAAGAGAGCCCAGGGGCTTTGCATGATGCTGTGTCTCAAGTTGCAGACTTGAGTCCTTTAGCCGGTGCAGCTACTTTTCCTCAACCAAGCATTTCACACGTTTAGAACCTCGGGGGACAGGTAAGTTTTTACTCCCCCAATCTACAGAGGAGGAAACCGGGGCAGGAGAAATGTAGGTCCTTGCCCACAGCCACAGAAGGACTTAGTGTCAGAAGGGAGATTAGAACTCCTACTTTCCCACACCAGTGCTCCCTTATCACTTTGTCAAACAGATTCTCCACCCTCCCAGAAGACCCCGGTTCCCCAGGAACAGCTTTTTAAAGAGTGTACTTGTATTTCCTCTTCAGTCTAACACCAGAGGGCATGCAGTGGGGAGTGTGGGCGCAGCAGATAACCCACATTCACCAGGTGGCACTGGTTCCATCGCAGAAATTAAAGAGCAAAATCCCTCTGACCTACCACTCCTCCTGGGAATTCACACCCGGTCTCCGACCAGGGATCCACCGTGCAGATTTACATTGTGCTGCCAAGTCTCCGTATCAGCACTGCCAGCTCCAGGAGCCAAAGGGGCAGTAGAGCTGAGTAGAGTTTGGCTCATTGTATTACATAGGCCTATGACTAATGTCACGGAGAGGGTGTTAATACAATGGTATCCATCCCTGTGGTCACTCTTGCTGACTCAGATTTTTTAAGTCCAGGTCAACAAAGCTCTTAAGCACACATGCTTAATTTTAATGAAAACCACCGTACTTCAGCACATCTCTCGTGCTCTGGGGTCTCAGTCAGCTCCAAACATTCAGTTGTTCTGAGCCAGAAGGAACGACACTATAAACCAGGAGAATGAGGCTTGCAGCGTCCATGCACATCGGAACCCAAGATAAGCACCCAGCCTTGGGTAGTTTGGAGAGGTATGAGGAGAAAAAAATCTCTGGTACCCGACAGGTGCTTTGCATCGCTAGAGTGGAACAAAGCAGACTGTGTTTCGTGTATGTAGAAAAAAACCCCAAACAAAAATCATAGGTTGCTCAAGTGCCCGGACACTTATTCTGTCAGACCCAGGCCAGGAAATCACTGAGTTTGCCCTCTCCACGTCCACCATCCAGCACACACTCCCCATGCCCTGTGTAATGCCCCTCCCTTCCCCTAGCTCCCTCCTCCCCATTCACCCTCCTCACCCCGCTCTACATGTCTGCTCACCCAGCCTGAGCCGCCGCACGCGGTGCAGGGAGAACCAAAGGGAGGGATGTGGGAGGAAGAGGGTCTGAGCTGGGGAACCTTGATGGGAGGACGAGGGCCCTGCAGGCCGCCGGGGGGAGTGGGAGCCCAGAGTCTCCACACCAAGCCTCTCCTAGCAGCCCAAGGCAGCAGCGCCACGCACAGCCTCAGCACAGACACTTGGCTACCCCGGAGCTGCTGTCTAGTGTCCAGATGCCACAATGCAGAGCCACTGGGCTCCCCGCTATGCTCCTGGCCCCTGCATAGCCACAGCTCCTCACACCCCATTGCCCTCCACCAAGCCTCAGAGTCCCTGGCCCCTCCCACCGCTGCCTCCTCAAAGTCCTGCGCACGCTGCCTGCCCCCTCCCTGTGCTCTCTCATCCCCCAAGCAAGGGCCATGTCCTCCCGGCCTCAGCAGCCTGCTAGGCAGGGAAGCAGTGCTGGGAAATAGCTGTCAGGTAGCCTGGTAGCTCTGTGAGGTTACCCCAAACAAGGGGTGTTACTGTGAGGGAGTGAGAAGACTTACTACCCCCTGGGGGCTGGGTATGGCACAGCCTCCCACCCCCGGTCACTCCAGTCCCATAGTGCCCCACCTCCTTTCATGAAGGGCCAGGCCACATTTTAGTCCAACCCCTTCTGGGGTAACAGAAAATCCAACAAAACAACTCATTGTCCCATGTAAAAGGTCTTTGGCTCTCAGCTCTGAGCCCAGTGGTCTGTACACCCTTCTCTCAGGGCTTTCAGTAGCCTAGGTCCTCTCCTCGGGGTCTTCGTACCACCTTGCCAGTGGCTGGTATGGGAACTCAGGCCTGCCCTCTACACTGAGCTCCAGGCCAGAGACCCTATAATCAGCGGTCAAGGCCTGCTCCGTCAGACTTTTCTCTGGTGCCTCCCACAACCTCTCTAGGTTCACCCTTCTCTCTGGGCCAGGGCTCTCCCCTGGACTCCCCCAACAAAACCCCAAAGTAAGGGTACAAACGTAACCCCCCTTCTGGTCTCCTCAGCCTTGACCTTTCACCCCTTTCTGTTCCTTGTTGTACACCTACCGGGGTCCCTGAAGTCAATCTCCTGCCATTACACCAGGGCTCACCACCAGAGCCTGCTCCACCCCTCCCCTGGCTTCCCATTCTTTAGGCCTGGGGAGCAACTGGAGAGCTCGTCACCCTCTCCCTGCAGCTCCCTGATGGGCCAGACTTCCCTTCTTTATAGTCATCGCCCAGCTCGGCTTCCTCTTTCATTAAGCCTGGGCCACCCTGCAGGTGCAGCCAGGCAGCATAACTGGCCTCTCAGGCCCACATTAACCCATTCCTTTCCTGTGAGGGGGCCACACGGCCTCACAGTGCGTGTGTGTATGTACCCATGTGTCTGTGCATACATATAGGTCTATGTCCTCTGGAGTCTGCAAGGAGTGGAATGGCTTACCTAAAGGAACCCACTGGAAGCTGAGCAACACGGGGGGAAATTTCAAAAATTCAGCATTTAAAACTATTGCCTCTGCAAAAGCTAATAAACATTTCACTAAAATGGTATATGGCACGTTCAACTCTCCTAAAAACAAGGGCTTGTGCCAAATATGGAGTCTACATTTAATCGTCAAAGCACACAGAGAGATTTTGTACCTGCTTTAACGAAAAATCTAAACACACCCTTAACTATGCCATTGCTACCAACACTTTTATACTGACACCTGGGCACAGAGTCAAATACGCAGCCCTAGATCTGAATCTCTGGGTCAGATTAGTTTGGCCGTCTTCATGTTGCTCGGTGTTCTTCTGAAATAACAGCACAACCGGGCACTTCTGGAGACATCTTGCTGCAGACCAGTAACAAAATCTTGGTAAACACTGAAAAGTCTAAAGGTGCCTTTGGCCTTTGATGTTTTGTCCCTGCCCTGCGTTCCCTCAGTCTATTTCCTGGGACAACACAGTACAATATGAATGTTTTGTAATTTGGATATCTACAAATATAGAGAGAGGGGAGCTACATATAATCACCGTCACTCACTTGCAAATGCTATTGGTAAGGTTGCTTTAGGGAGACTCGGCATGTTCATCTATGTATCTGTGCTGGTTTCTCACTACATGCAGGACCCCAGGAGATGTCAGCATGCGCTGAAGGATGCTGCTGTGATTTCAATTAAATATTCTCTAGCTCTCGGCCTGGAATGGACACACTGGGTCTAGTCCTGATATCAGTGACACCTGTGTAAATTGGGGGTAACTCTACTCTACAGACTTCAACGGGGCTAACTCCAGATTTCTATGTGAGTATCCGAGAGCAGAATTTGGCTTGCACTCTCCTGTTCATGTTCTTGTGGCGCTGTAAAAACATGCAGGCTGGTTCTGGTTGCCCAAACATGGGCTTGGTGAAGCCCCGGCCGTCGGCGGTTCTGTGATCAGTAGCAAAGGGGCCCGGCAGGGGTCGATATGGGACACGTTTTCAGCAGATGCCGTTTTGAAGAAAATCTCCTTAAGCTGAGATCCAAGACCTCGAGAGCTAAGAAGGGCAGGCTCTGGCTGTAGCAGCACATACGTCGCCCGTCAGACCATTCCGGTGCAATCTAGAGTGAAAAGCGGACATGTGAAAAGGAAAACAAAACAAAAAGACGGCACCCAATGGCATGAGAGACCTGTTGTGCCCTACAAGTGCCAGCCCAGTGGGAGTGCCAATGGGCACTGCCTTCCTCCCTTCCAGGGGTTACCCGCTGTGGGCAGACAGAGCCCTGGGAACCAAGAGCTGTGATGGTGGCTGACCCCTGTAATCCCATCATCCCACTGCTTACACCCACCTCTGCCTGGCCCACAAGGAGCGGTCAGTGTAAGCAGACGCTGCTCCATCCGCTCCAGTGGGATTAGACCTCACAGGAGCTGGAGCCTGATGCTGGAATTTCCCAGCAGGCTCGGCACTCAATGAGTGGCCAGCTGATGTCCAATGGCACTGAAAATCTGGGCGTAAAGGTCACAGTGCCGAGCGCCGTATAAATCTGCCCCCAAGTGTGGGGGGGCCCGGGGTCTAAATCCTGCATCTCAGCTCAATAGTCCAGCCCACCTCCCAACCCAAGCCCACCTGGGTATCAGAACGAAGAGCTCGGGGCCCAGCATTGAAACCTGGGAACACAGGCCATCGTTGTCAGAAGTGGGTATCTAAAGTTTGATATTTAAACCCTGAAAAACTGGCCTGACATTCCTCTGTCCTCAGGGATGGGCCAGGCACCATTATGGCAGAGCTGCTGGGGAGCAAAAGATGAAGCAGCTACAGGCTTCTTCCCCGCACATGCCCTGAGGAATGACCCCCCAGAGACTGGATTCCTACAGTTACTGCCCCTTCCCTCCTGCTGCTTGGATGACTATACCCCCTGTAGCATGCACCTTTGGGGCTGAGTGGGGGCCAGTGGTTGGGAATACCAAACCAGCATCTCCAAGGCACAGGGAGCTGCTGAGGTGTGTAGAACCCCCGTGGGCAGCATGCATGAGACAGGGGCACATTCACCCTGTGCACAGTTTGCTACCTTTGAAATTCAGCGTCCCTCTCTTGCATAGAGGCCTCCTGCACTTTAATCTCAGCTTTGCCACTGACTTGCTGTGTGGCCTTGGGTTACTCACTTCACCCCTGTGCCTAACTTTCCCAGCCCTAAAATGGGGCTAAATACCTCCCCAGGTGTGTGAGGCTTAACAGCTCTCTAAGGCTTTCAGGATGAGAAGTACTAGGGGGCAGCAAGTGCTGAGCATTCATGGGTAATTAGCAGCGAGAGGTGAATGTTTTACCTTTACTGGGGCTCCAGTGACGAGCACAGAAAGGGCTGTGATTTTCGTATCAATTGCATACCGCAAGGTTAATGACCCAGATCAGTGCCACAGGTTCAGGGCAAACGTAGCAGCCGAAGCCAGCGCTGCTTTCTCAAAGGGCTATTTTGCAGAGTTATGTTGGCCCTGCAGTAACACAGCTTGAGGGAAGAGAACAAACTAGGCAGAAGATGCTTGGAGACACAGTTACCCAATCCTGATGCCAGGCCGTGATGAGCTGCACCCCAGGAGATGCCACAATTCAGAGGGAAACATTCCCCATCAGAGCTGGTAGCATTTCTCCCCCACCCATCCCCACTCGTTCCTTTTCCCCTGCTCTCACCTTCCCCCGTTCATCCTCTCTCTCCCTGACTAGCACTGGTGCACCAGGGTTCAGCTGTGATGCATTCAGTAGCTGTGTGTGACACGCATTCTCCAATACATATGGGCGCCCAGAATTCTAGAATTGTGAGGAACAATAGAATTTGTCTGAGTAACCGGCCCATAATTTTCATGACTCTGGCATCTTTGGCTGTGGTCTCTCCTGCTGCTCCTGTCTAAATGTTCACAATGAATTATCGTCGGCATCGTCTAACACCAAACAGCTGATTCCCTGGAGGTTTGAGAGAAGGTGAAGCATGTTATTCCTTTCTTTACACCAGACGCTTGAAAGGCTGGGGGGGGGGGGGCTTTTCTCAGTTCACACAGCACTGAGGTTCAAGATCCCCAGAAACGCACTGCCAAGAGGGGACAACTGCTGGTGGATGACCCCAACTTTAACAGGAGACTAAGAGGACACCGGATGTTCTGCTTGCACTGATCATTGTTCTGCCTCGTCTTTTAAGAGCATGAATAGGACAGTTGAAGGTGCATTTTAGAGAACACAGGCAGCTGTTAGACACCCTGGGCCATGCCAGATATTCTTTGGTGTTACGGCAAGCAGGCATCATTAGGGATGAGCATGGGATCAAAAAACAAAAAATTAGATCTAGCGATTGTTGCTGGTGGAGGCGACTCCGCTCATCTACAAAAAGCAAGGTGAGGAGCTCAAATTTAATTTGGCTTTTCCACAAAGCATGAGGGCTGTCCAGAGAGGCTTCAGGCATGTGACACCTTGGGGCGCTCCATTGTCTCTTTCCTCCATCCCTCAGCTGCGTACTCAGGAACACAGCAAGATTTGAGCAGGGTCTCCAGGAGAAATGGGCCCACGTCACAACATTCTGGATCCAGACTTTGAACTCTCCAACCTTTGGGGGATGTTTAGATATTGGGTCTTTGGATTGGCCCATTATACCCACAGGAGCAAGGTAGAAATGTTAGCTCCAGGATCAGATTCCAAAGCTCAGGGTAGGGTTAGGATACGGGAGAGTTAGTCCATCGTTTGTTATTAAAAGCCTCTCCCTCTGGAAGCACCATTATGGTGACTCCTGTGCTCCTATCACGCGTCTGGGTGTTGGGAGCCATCTCTCCATGGAAGTAAGGGCATCAAGTGCTCAACTCTGCGGAGTTTGTGCAACTCTCATCTTTCAGCACAATCCCGCCTGCTGATTGTCATGGGAGAGCTGTTTCCCATGGTCATCAATGGAGGTGGAATCCAGAGCCTTATACTGGAGGGACCTTTAGGGCAGCAAAGACCCTTAGACTAGATTGAGCACAGCATCTACCCGGTATAGTGTGCCAGGTGTGTCAAAAATGCCAAGAGTTTTATGCTGATGATAGTAACTGATTTGACCCCCTATAGGTCGGGGGAGCACCTGGAGTCAGGATAGAAAGGGAACAGAATTCCCATGGCCCACTCAGTCCTTAGCCCCCTTGTTGTGACTGGTCATGAGTGTGCACATGTGAGAGAGAGGCGTGTTGCGCTTGACTGACAAACAGCCCCATGAACCCCACTCTCATTGCCCCATAGGCCGTGAGACAGGGCAGCCCTGGGAAGAGTGCAGGCTGACCTGATGCCACATAACCAGTTTCTGTTGGGGATTGCTGACACTTGGGTGGCAACTTTTGGGCTAATGGGGCAATTGGCTCAGTGAGTGGGACCAGGCAGCTGGGGACCGCACAGGGAGAGTCTGGGCTCAGGCGTGAAGGCTGCACGGACGACCCCTCTGGCTGCAAGCCTGCAACGTGCTGCGTTATGCTTTGTAAGTGAAGAATGAACACACCCGTGGTGAAAGGGTGACAACTTGGCCTGTGTTGGTGGTTAAGAGACCAAGGAACAATGTGGCACACTGGCGTTCCATCCCAAGCAGCAACCAGCCAGCAGACGGTAACAGCTTTGGGTCACTAGGAGCCTGGGCTACATTTGGTGCATTATCTGCACCCACCAGGAGATAACACCCACCCACCTCAGCACTTCTTATTGCTTAAGGTCACTAACATCCAGGGGAGATTTCCCTATGTCGGAAAACAGCTCAGCACAGCCGGGGCGTCTCCTATCTGGGTCGGGAAAGCACTATGCCCATTTAGGCTGGGATTTCCAAGGCATCTACAGGGTTTAGACACCCAATTCCTATTGAATTTCCAGGGGACGTAGGAACATTAACGCCCATAAGTCCCTTTCAAAGGCCCCCGCCCAGTGTGCTGCACACAAAATGGAACAAGAGGCATAATCTTGATGTTCTTGCTCCGTCCTCGCTCGGTCCCACTGACTGTCGGCATTGCCGGGGTAGGAGCTTAGCCACAGGCCTTCTCAGGGATCCTACTGGCATTCCTGTGTTCGGTGTTAGGCAGAATTCTGAAGCCCTCGCTCCTAAGTGAGTTGGATGGTTGCTCAGCCCTCTGTCTGGCTGCCTTAAGTCCTGATTAATTGCACTATTTGCTGCGAGGCGTATGCGTGCTGCATGAGAAGGGCAATGAAGATTTACCTGCGAAGGAAAAGTGTGTCCTGGCTAAAGCCTGGTTCTTAACACAGCATGCTGTGGGCATTCGTGCAGCAGTACGTGTGGTTGCCTGGCGTTCGTTTTGTGCGTGAGAGAGCCTGCGATTATGGCCGCACTGCAAAACGTGTGTGTGTGGGGGAGTGTAGTGCATCGCGTTAGTGAGCTGGCTGTCAAATCCTGGTGGAGGCAAGGCACAGTCAGTTTGGTTCTTTCCTTGATGGAGCTAGTCAAGGTAAATAGCATGTGTGGAGGAAGGGGGGTGACCTCGACTAGGTACAGGGAGGTAAAGTAAAAAGAATGAGGCGTACTTGTGGCATCTGAGAGACTAACAAATTTATTTAAGCATAAGTGGGTTTTAGCCCATGAAAACTTATGCTTAAATAAATGTGTTAGTTTCTAAGGTGCCACAAGGACTCCTCATTCTTTTTGCTGATACAGACTAACACGACTACCACTGAAACCTGAGGTAAAGTAGTGTCTGTGTCTTGTCTCCACTAGGATTTGATAGTGATCTTGCTACCTTGACTTAGCAGTGAAGATCTAGCCTGAGATAGTTGGGGGGAAGGGCGGAGTATAGAGCGTTATCAGATACTGTAGAAGCACCACAGGTGTCTAGCCAGCAGCTCTATACCCAGAAGAGATACAGACCAATACAATGATGTGATGCAATAGTTTTCAAAGTCTTTATTGGCATAAATAATTCATACATTGTTACCGCACCAAACACCGCACAAAAAACACAGGAACACATGGCTAACCGGTTCTGCAGTTCACAGAGATTCGCACCCAGACAGCTGAAATTATAAATACTTTCTTAAAGTGTAGAAAACTTTATAAATGTTCCTGTACAAATTTACATCGGTGAGATCCAGCGTGCCTTTTTAGTGAAGCTTTTTTTTTTTTTTTTTTGCACCAGAATCAAATTGTTCTCTTCCAGTGACGAGAATTTTGCAACAACACCAACAAAATATAGATATTTATAAAAACAAAAACAAACAAAAAAAAGAGGGAAACAAAAAATTCAAACTCTTATCTCAGCTCATACGGCAACAGTCATAACTAACACACAGAAAACAAAGCAGGCCATCAAGTTCGGTTTGAAACTGTACAGAATTTAGAGTTTGTTATATATGTATGTATATATCTCTATACATACATATATAGATATGTATATATATTTATATATACTTTATGTACAGGAAAATGTAACGGCGTACTGTACAGAGAAAGGAAATAAGAAGGCTTTTGCAACTGACAAAATTTCCCCAAAGTCACTATTTGCAAAACAAAAAACCAAAAGGAATAAAATCAAACATGCCAAGTGCTTGTCACAGGGGTGGGCATAAGCAGTGGTCACTGCAAGCAGATTGACACATACAGAGCATGGCTGAGGATCAGGCAATAGACACAGGGCTTTTGAGTTCTGCAGTGCTACCCAGAGCGCATGTGTGCTCATTTTCCAGCACAGCCAAAATGCACGAACCCAAGTGCGATCTTCACTTGTCTTTCTCTCACAGTTAGCCCTCTGCTTTGAAACAGGTCATCGCTTTGATTTAACTGGGGCAGATTAAGAAACTGTGTGTTCCAGAGAGCAGATACTCCGGCATCTAAAAAAATACAAAAAAGAGAGCCAGACGGACTTCTGAATGCGTAAGGATCTAACGGGTGGTACTCACCCTAGTCCAAAGAGCAGGACGGTTTTTGCACCACTTCAGTCTCACACAACCCCCTCAAGTGACAGTCTGTGTGGGTTCTGCAGGGACTGGATTTCACTTGACGTGAATCCAGAATTCAAACACTATGCATGTTGCGGGGGGCACTTTTTATTTGCTGGGGGACTACATTTCCCATGGCAAGTAGCGGGTCCTTTTGGTCCTTAACTGGACCTTTAACGAACACCCAGGCAGATCTCCCTGACTTGCATGCACTGTCTAGGGTTCATGTTGAACTCAGGGAGTCACTGGGAGTTGTGTGAGGGAGGGACTGGGCCACTGGGGGTAATGGCAGGGCTGGCTTGGGAAGTTATGGACATGCTGAGGGGGGAAAGGCTCTTTTCGTGGGAGTACTCATCTCCAACTGCTCGCGACACTCCCGGGGTGTGTGTTTTGAGTAGGAGGGAAGGGGCGGGACGGGAGGACTGACTGGACGGCTTTTGGACTAGCCCTAGTGGGTGCTGCTATGACCCAGTCCTCCCCAGACCCTAGCAGCTTATGTAGGAAGCTGTTGCAGAACAATGGCTTCAAAGGCACGCTGATATTTCAGGGAGACTCATGGAATTGGGTGTGTATACTCTGGGATGCTCAACTTTCCCATTATATGCACTGTCAGGCTGGATCAAACTAGAAAGAGCCCTATATATATAGATAATAATAGCCAGCTCTTCGATAGTACTTTTCATCTGTAGAGCGCCGTATCATCACTCCCATATTACAGAGGGGGAAACCGAGGCACAGATCAGTGAAAGGGTCATCTAGCAGGCCAGTGTCAGAGCTCAAACTAAAACCTAGAGCTCCTGGCTCCTAGTCCAGCATGCTATCCACTAGGCAACACTGCCTCCAAATACAAGTCACGTGAGTTACATCAGCAGAGAATGGGGCCCAGGAATATTTACATAAGAAAAAGTGTTGATAATAGGCATTAATATGGCTGTTCTGGGATCTAACTGACCGGGGGGACCACGGACAGCCGAACTGCCAGCTGGGTACATTTCTCTTCATGCTTAAGTGCCATGGAAAACTGGCTAAACAGTTCCTACTGACAAAAACATCCCCAGAACGTAGGAATGTGGGCTACGGAAATATAAAGCTGGCATCAAAGGCCAGCGAGTGGGCTGGATGGACACAGCAGTCCCCTGCTTGTTTCCAGTGTGCCCAGCAAACCAAGGCCAGTTGGCGCAGTCGATGAGCAACACCACAGCCCATTTCTAGCCAGCACCGGAGAGCAAATGAGGTGACTATTATCTCTTAGCGTCAGCATCTGCTGAGCCCCTTGCGATCAATGGGCAAAACTTTGTCGCTTAAGCATTCACAGGCTACTAACCCTGTCCCCAAGCAGGAGCTGGGGGCAGAAAACAGAGAGCAGAAGGGCCTGTGCCAGCCATGCTCCGACGAGCATCAAGCCCATTCCGAGAGCCTGCAGCCATTTGCGGAGTCGTCTTGTTTATGAGACGACACTTCGGGGGTCTATTGTGCTCCGGTTGCACACACACAGCTCCCATTAACGCTAATGGCAGTGCAGGGTGTGCAGAGAGAGGAGAACATTTGTGCCTGAGCCAGGCTGTACAAAGGCTTTCTGACGAGAAGTAAACTTTCCTCCGAGCAGCGGCAGTAAATGGGATGGTGGAGAAGAGTCACCATTACTTTGTAGCTGGGACGGGCCAACCCCTGAGCTACCACACAGGCACCCAGAGAGCAAGCACTGGAGCTGCTGGCCACACTCAGGCACTGTTCACCTGCAGCTTTAGCTCCCGTATGCGGACTCTCAACCCCCCAGGGCACGTCGGCTGATCTCGGGGCTCAAAGACTAGCAAGCCAAAGAAGTGGGGCCAGAGTCTCGGCTCACGTACACCCATGCACCTCAGCAGGTCGCACTGGTACAATTTAGAGCAGAATTTGGCCCAGGGGAGGGAGGGAAGGAGCAGGGAGTTTCATCCGCGATTACGGCCCAGATTCAAATGGAGCTGCCCCGGGGGTAAATCTGGCCTGGTGTAGCTAAGGCTTCCATTGATGCTGAGAGAGAGCGGGGGGGGGGGGGGGGGGGGGAGGCAGCAGATGTTGAGATGTGATTTAGCAGCAAAAAGAGAGACCTGTGCACTTTTGGGCCATATCCTCAAAGGCACCTCTGTCATGAGGAGGGAGCTGTAGCCCCTCCCTCTTTCCTGCGCCATCCCTGGATTATTTTGGTCTATACTGGGCACCATGGAAGAGTTCCCCGAGGGAAGCTCCCTTGCTCAGAAATTTTCACCCCAGGCTGGACCACAGCATTAGAAAACATGCTTTAGGGGACTGCCCTGGCAAGGCTGTGCACTGGATGAGCTGAAAGGTCTTTTCAATGCTGGCCTCTATGGTGCTCTGAAAAGGGGCCTCATTGCCTGTGGAAAACAGGGCACTAGCACCAGACTATTTTAACAGCCCCAGGAGCTATCGCATGCTTGCCCCAGATGTCTTGTGGTGGACCTTACATGATACCCGGGTACCTGTAGTAAACAGTGATTAAAAAATAACCAATGTTGGGTGTGAACAATAGAGCCATCTTTCTAATCCGTCTAGTACCTTTTTCTCCCACTTAAAATGTTAAGCATTAACAAGTGTAAAAGTCAAAGTCTCTTCTCAAAGAAAGATTCCCACTGAGAAGTGAGGTGCTCCTGTTCAGATCTGTAACTGTGGCACCCAATAGCCAAAACATACATACTGGAAATGGAGCCCTGGCTTTTTTTATTAAAAAAAACAAACAAACCACTATTTAAAATACTGTCCTGGGGGATCACACAATAGCCAAGCTAGTCATGTAAGAGAAAATTCTATACCAAAAGGATATTTTATTATTTTTTCAAATTAGAGCACCAGTATGATAATGGGTTTTTTAGGGAACCTCTCCTGTGAACTGGAAATTGTCCCAAAATGAGGAAGTCTTGGAAATCTATTTTAACTTTGTGCTACTTTCAAGAGACCAAATAATCAGTTGAGGTTGTCTGCAATTCCTGTTACATGCAAGATGGTGATTGATTGATTATGGATGGTGTTGTTAGGAAGACAGGTTGGTTTCTCCCTAAATACTGGTGAAATGTTAATACTCAGGAAAGTGAAGGAGTATAGTTACTTCAACTCACGTTATTCTTTTTCTCCCTGTTTTTTTGCAAGATAGGCTGAAGAAAACAAAACAAACATTGCTTTTTTGGTGTGCCGGAGCAATGCATTGCTTGTTTATAAAGTATTACTACTGACACTTTTCTATTCTGCTTTTGCAAACATCTTCTGGGGTCAGCCAGGTCTGTATCATGCAATGCCCCTGAGTGACTGTGGCTGGCAAAACCAACTTACAAGATTCTACTGCAGTCTTGTACCCCACATCCAAAAGAGATCATGGAAATTCCCCCTGCAGTGACCCATGTTTCAGTTCATATTTAGGTAGGGTGACCAAACAGCAAATGTGAAAAATGGGGACAGAGGGTGGGGGATAATAGGAGCCTATATAAGAAAAAAAATCAGGACTGTCCCTATAAAATCGGGACCTCGGGTCACCCTATATTTAGGTAAGATTTCAGATGAGTTCTTACTACATTTGATGCCATTTGCCCATCCCTGAAATGTGCTGTCAAAAGGTGGGACCCAAACTCAGATATCTCCTGACCTGATTTTCCTGGCTGGAGTTCTCAGTTACATTCTAAGAAGAACTTAACATTGCCAGAGCAGTGTACAGGGCTCTTAGTGTAACAGATAATTCAGACCCATCTCTGACTGAAATTAAACTCCACACCAGAACCCTCCTGAACTTGGGGCTGCAAAATCCAGATCTGAACCTTCCTAAATCTTAGCCTACTTTGATGTGGCTCCCTAAAAAGGTGACCTGAAGTTGTGAACTGGACCTGGGGTTTATTTCGGGCTCATCTCCACTGTACAGTCATAAGACACTTCTGTAAATAACCCATGCCTCCACCGTAGCTTGCACAGCTAAACTGAGCAACCGGATGAACTTCCTTGCTCCTTCAGATCTCCTATTACATGGCATTGTGGAGATTTTCTCCTACATTCTTTCTGCGCTGACGGGCTGGATATTTTTAAACCGGAAAAAATGATACACAAAGCTGGGATTAAAAGACAAAGAATGGAAAAAAAAAGTTGTTTTTTAATAATTAAGACTTTCAAAAATAAGAAAGCATGATGCAAATAACACGTTTGCATAAACAATTGTTGCTGGGCTGAATGGAGGAAAGGATCTGCTCTTCTGAGCTAATTTATGATAAATACAGGGCAGCTATTTTTTCATCTACACTATTGTGCAACAGCCTTCGATGCTCATGGCCTGGGTGAGACGTTCTCACGAGGGAAGAAAGCAGGAAAGATATGGAGGAAACAATTGGAGATATTTTTGTTGCAGAGTGCAAGGGGCGTTTATTAAGATGTATCATCAAGATTTGAAGTGCCCCAGATGCTTGGGCACCAATGGCCAAAGGACACATGATTGCTCCTGTGTCCCTGTGCTTAGGTCATGGTGTTCCTGGGGAATTCTTCTGGGCAGCGCTCTGCTTTAGGGCTTGAGGCCCAATGACTTCCCCTCCATCAAAAGGAGAGTCCACGGTGCACCTAACTGCTCTCAGAATGTACAAAAAAGCTAGCTTCAGAGAGAGGTTTGGTCTTCCGAACAGACCCATTGTGAAAGCAGAAACAGGCTAACATTTTCTGGCTGGATTATTCACTGCTCTCTGTTAATACACCCTGAATCTGGCGTTAATCTCCCAGCAACCTCATTTAATCTGTGCAAACACACTGGCCCTCAGAGGGGGAACTGGACTTTTTTCACTGTAGCCTCTCTCTGTTTCAAAACAGAAATGGGGGACAGGAGTGAGGTGCTTTCAGTACATCACATTTTATCCGGGTCTCTCAAGTTTGGGACGGAAGAGGCGGGGGCACATACGGGATTCCAATTTTTCACAGCGGTAGAAAGCAGAGATGGACAAGGCCTATTAGCTCACTTAGTGCCCTCACTCTTCCCGGGCCAGGGCCAGGCGCGATGCTCGCTGGCATCGTCAGTGAATGACAACACACGTTACAGGCAGCCAGGTCAGAAGGCAGCATTCTCCCAAGCCTCTCGTTTAAACATGCAACTGGAGGAAGACAAACAGACGGGTTAATTTTGATGTGCACCTTAAGTGTATATGTCTTTGGGGACAGCTCACAAACTGGGGAGGAAGCTGCAGTCGTTTAGCTGAATAATGATCTGTTAAACTAGGGTAAGCACAGAGCAAACAGAACTTCTCTAATGAGCTTTTGATGGCTTCATCCCCTGTTCCCCTCACCCTAATGAATGCAAAATCTAGTGCTGCTGGAAAGATCCAGGCCTTCCATCCTAATAAGTGACATGTGCGAACCAGATGTTATCCAGCCACAGTTTGACAAGCCATTCAGGTGCTTTCCAAGTCCAAATTAGAGCCTGGGCACATGGGCATATTTCCACTCAAACTAGATGCTGATCCTAGAATCATGGGACTGGAAGGGACCTCGAGAGGTCATCTAATCCAGTCCCCTGCACTCAAGGCAGGACTAAGAATTATCTAGACCATCCCTGACAGGTGTTTGTCTAATCTGCTCTTAAAAATCTCCAATGATGAAGATTCCACAACCTCCCTAGGCAATTCATTCCAGTGCTTAATCACCCTGACATTAGGAAGTTTTTCCTAATGTCCAACCTAAACCTCTATTGCTGCAATTTAAGCCCATTGCTTCTTGTCCTATCCTCACAGATTAACAATTCTTCTCCCTCCTCCTTGTAACAACCTTTTATGTACTTGATCTAGGGTTGTCTTTGACATAGAACTTTACTTAGCATAAAACACATTCCATTTTGGTCTCCTGTCTGAATGCCTTTGAGGATAGGATGGGAAGGGAGTAACAGGGTGGTCTCCTTGCAGAAGAGAAGAATGGCTAGGTACATGGCCACCCACAGGTTCTTCATCTTCCATCCCCAAATATGCTACAAGATACTTGACTCTTTGGCTAGCTATCATTTGACTGTAGTGAGCTGCCTCAGGGTTTAAGCCTTTTACATAGAAGCTGGAGCTAATGAATGAACAAACCTGCCCTTCCTCTACCCAGTTACCATCTGAACTGTTGGTTTGCTCAGGTCTCAGCCGGCTGATAAAACAGATGCGGTGTCTGCCGCATTATGGTGAAATTCTTGTAGGCAAGTGGCTAAAGGAGTTGAGACGTTTCTTCAGGTAGTCACTCAGGTGCAGGAGTCCTCAGGACAATGGCTGCACATCTGCATCTCTCCACCAAGCAGGACGCTCTACACGCTCTACCCTGAGCTCTTGCATAAGTGTGCACAACTCCTATTGATGCCAAGGAAAGTTGCATTCCCTAATGTCAAGACAGAGTTTGGTCCATAGTCCTGCCAACTATTATATCTCTCTGGCCTGTTCCACTGCTTAATTCTAGGGCTCTGAAGTCCCATCAAATTTTAAATTAAAACCGTTTAATAGGAACAAAACGGTCTTTCTGGGCAGACTCTGATTTGTGAAGCTGGATTCCAGACGAGCTTTCCCAATGATCTAGGAGGCAGCTGAACAGCATGATAGGGGGCATAAATAATCTGAGACAGAGGAGAGGAATGGACGCTTCCCGTCCATTAAATCCTGTGCTGCCAGCACAACCTCCCGTCTAGCAGAACGCACTGGCTGTCATTACAATATAATCAATCCTTTCCCCCTACACGCGCCAGGGAACAGCTAATGACACAGCCTGAAATTCAGCTTGGCTCCCTCTTTCCAGCTACAGTGAAATCATTAGCGATACCAGATCTTTCCTCTGCTGTCATGGCTCCTCTGGCGAGAGGCGTGCGGATGGAGGAGCATGCTGGGTTAACACACATGAACCTGGGACTTCACCGTTCTCTCCTGTTCCGTGTACAGAGGGAAAATGGAGCATTGTCAGGTACCACTGTTGACTTTTCACTGTACCTGCCCAAAACACGGGTGACAATAGATGAATGGGATCAGCGTTCTCTCAGGGTGATCCAGACCTGGAGCAACGTTGCTCAGCCATCATCTGCTGCAAAGGGCTAGTTGTCAGGCACTGCCGGAAGCAGTATCTTTGGGGACTGGTTAGCACCCATGTAAAGGTCCTTGTCAACTTCCAGGGTCACCAAGTCAGCAGTGGCTGAAAGTTGTGGCCAACTATAGTCATTGTCATCTAAAGCTGCTTTGGCTGCTGCTGTGAAGGGTAATGTCAGCCCACTTTCGCAGGGAGCTGGGACCCCCTCCCCCCCCCCCCACACACACAATTGGCACCTGTGTTGGCACTCAGAAGAAAGGCTGAGGAATGAATGGGCACAGAGATCAACCTACCATGCCCATTGCTGAGGCTGAGGCACAGTGGTGGAGGCAATGAATTGTTGCAGCCCATGTTGTACCTAGCCAGGTAGCTAAACAGAGTCCTTCAGGCAACAGGGTGTAACTAAATGGACCTCTCTCAAACATGACAATCCACTCAACATATGACAGAAGAGGAAGTCAGCCTCTGCACCACTCCATTCCACCTGAAGGGAGCAGGGTGGATAACACAACACAAAAAATTAGATATAGGGACTGCTTAATGGTGGGCAACGTTCTGTGACCGACTCTGAAGGCAGTATCAGAGAAGCTGAGATACCACTAGCTACTAAGGTTGGGTAGAGAGTTACTTACTCTTCACCACAACGCACTGGTGTGCATCCCCGTACTTTTTTCTTTTAGGGTCAGAAAAGCACGCATGCCACTGTGTCTATTACCACGTGGAGTCCAGGGAACCCACCACCGCTTGATTTGTGCACAATCTATTTGAGCCATTACTCTACAAACAAAACCATCATTAAAAAAAATCAATAAAGACAAGACACCAACATATAATTTCTCCCCCTCTGTGCTCAGATATGTAAACTCAAATGCCACAACACAAACCTCCGAACTGGGAAGGCTGAATGGTGGGAAGAAAAATTAATCCATTATGAAGTTGTTTTGTACACACTACAAATGCGAGCACTTTCCCCTCTCCTCCCCCAGACACGCCCAAGCAGTTCCATGCACTCGTCCCACACGCACAGACAACAACCCAGGAACCACGAATTCAGGTACTGAGTGGAAGGGAAGCAGGGGACAGAGTAATGGACAAGTCCAAACCCATCGCCTTTCCCTGCAGCAGATCCCCTCTGCTCCCACAGTCCCGAGGGACTGCCTTTTCCACCCCGAGACAGAGAAGGCATTGGTGAAAACTCCTTAGAGAGACTCCAAGGATTAGTGCAATGACATTTATGGCACATGATGCACGCACACAAACGGAGGCCTGCAGAGATGGGGGGATAAGGGAGTGCGGCACAAGAAGGGACAAGGAAAGTGGGAGAGAGAAAGGGGTGAAGAAAGCAAGGCTGAGAGAAAACAGCTCTCTTGCTGCCTGGGGTGTAATGAAGAAGCTGCTGCATGCTAGGTGGTGAGAAACAGGAGAGGACAAGGAACAGAAGCTACTGGGCCCAGCCATGATCACATGGATACATCTCGACGGAGAGAGAAGAAAGGCGGCACAGAGCAATAGAACACCACTTATTACTTTTGCGGGTTTTAGGGTGACAGCAAAGCAACCCAGCAGTGAGCTGCAGACTCATCAGCCTTAAGGGACGGACAGTCTGTGCGGCTGCCTAGCACGTTGTGTAACTCACATTCAGAGGGCCAAATTCTGCCCTCGCTCACTCCATTTGCAGTCCCGAGGTTTGACCCCTTTGGCCATTCCCATATAACTCCTAGTCAGTGCAGGACAGAATGTGACGATGCCGGGTATAGCTGATGGAACATATTCTGTTCCCACTGAAGTCAATGGTGAAATGCTTTAATAACACTTGTCATCAGTAGATCTCAAAGCACTTTACAAAGGAGTTCAGAATCATCACCCCCATTTTATAGATGGGAAAACTGAGGCACTGAGCGGGAAATGATTTGCCCAAGGTCACCAAGCAGGACTTGCAGAGGCAGGTATAGAACCTGGGTCTCAGTCCAGCAAATTTATCCACTAGGCCCACACTGCCTCCCACTTCTTTGACTTCACTGGGAGCACAGTTAGTCCAGCGCTGAGTGATTTTGAAACTCTTCCCCCATAAAGCATTAGAAACAAGCCTGAACAAAATGCCCTGAATTCAAAGAGCATTGAACTTAGAGGAAGTTGGGATCCAGAATCCCAACATACTGTGCCCATCTCTAAGTCTTAGACACACACACACACACACGCAAATTTAATAGAACAAGCCCGCTTTGTTGTATGTTCTCGCAATCAAAGCGATTTTCCCCCCAAAATGTAATGCTTTTGAGTAAGTTGCTAACCTTCATCTATTTAGGCTAAAACAGTTACAATGTAAGGAAAAGCGGGTTAAAGTAATTCATGGAGATAGAACAGGACTGGTTAGTTTTCAGAGCCTTGTAATGCCTCCACATTAAAGCTAACTTATTCTACGATTAAATGATTCAGGATGGTTCCTGTCAAGTCATTATCTTTAATAAAGGCCTGGAAATGCAATTTGCTCTCCTCGGTCACTTGATACCTAGTGTAATGGGCTCCAGGCCCCATCCAAACGGACGGTGATAGAACAACACTGGTAGGTGGCATTCCAGTGAAAACAGCAGCATTCAGCTCTTCAGAGAATGCAGCATAAGAGGATTGCGGCTCTTTCTGATAGGAGAGGAACGTACAGAAAAATGGATAACGATCCAGGCCGCGCATCTCGCTCCCTGGCAGGGACAGAGAGAACCCAGGTTATGGCAGACGCGAATGTTGCAGACAAATACCTGGGATCTCGGTGTTTGTGAAAAGTCCAGGACTGACAGCCCGGGAAGGGAAGCTTTCTAGCTAACTACAGAACAGGTACAGCACGAGCACCTCACCGAGGAGCTTCGACCCTGACTCGGAGGGATTCGTTCCAAAGGTTTAGAGAGTCGTTCAAACCTTGGGCCTAGCTGCTGTGACAGAAGACACAAGCTGCAGCCTTGTCTGCAATGATCTTAACTGAGATCACCAGCTCATTGTACGTAGGCCATCAACCAGCTATCGGCTGGGGGTGATTTCTGGTCACGACTAGCTAGGGTTGCTAGTTTTGGTTGGATGTATTCCTGGAGATTTGATCACATGACATAATCTTTAATTAAAAATTAATCTTTAATTCCTGGAGACTCCAGGCCAATCCTGGAGGGGTGGAAACCCTACTACTAGCCCAGTCTGGATTGCAACAGGTGGCCTAGAGGTGAAAACTTGTGTTCCATTACCAACCCCCTAAACCATCCAGTCCACCAAAGAAATACATTGTGGGGGGGGGGGGGAAACACGACAGGAACACAGGGACAGCCATACTGCATCAGACCTGTGGTCCATCTAGTGCAGTATTGTCAGACAGTGGCCAGGGCCTGATGTTTCAGAAGAAGATGCAAGAAACCAAGGTGGACAACTGTGGAATGGTTTGTCCCTAAGGAAAGTCCCTTCTAACCAAAGGAAGTTAGCGGCCAGTTTATGCACTGACATGTGAGGGTTTCACAGTCTTGTTTTAATAAACATTCACACTATTTTCTGTGTCTCTCTAAAATCCAGACACATATACATGCTGGGGGTCTCATGCCAGCACATATTTTTCCAATGCACTGCTAGATGCCTGACTGCAAAGCCCTATTTTGTGTGTGTGTGTGGTCCAGGCATGGACTTGAACCCCAATTTGCATGGGTGCATCTGCTCAGCAGTGCACATTGTGGCTGAAAACCAGACCCCCTGCACATATAACATGGGTAAACAGGGAGAGGGGGGAGGGCACAAGAGGAGAAGCTGCAGTCCTGGGGAGCAAAGAAAGGAAGATTTGCTGGTTAGATACAAGACCGTGCAAAATGCTAAAATGATCTGTGCCATGCTGAGAGGCAGAGAGGGACAGGATAAGAGTAAATGGGTGTGGGCGGGAGGTAGAGAAGCCACTGGTGAAAGGTGTTTATCAAGGTTCTGCAGAGCAGCGCTCTCGTAACTGTCTCTGCAGACAGGTTTCCTTGCAGGAGTCAGCTGACAGCAGTGAAAAGACCCCCCTCCCCATCGAGCAGGCACAGTCTCAAGTGATAAACTGATGGAGCAGCAAGATTCCTCTTTAAAAAAGAAGAAGTAGAAAACAATCCCCCAAATGACCCACATTCACACTGAACAGCTGATTGGGGTCTCAGAAGCCACAGTGCTCAATTGAAACTGGTTGCTTCCCACTCAGTATGAACCAGTGGAAAAATCTCAAAAGATCAATTACACACACACACTCTCACAACCCCCTCACTCACGGCCTTTGCTGGAGTGGAGGGGGATTCCATGACAAGTCTATACAGCGCTTGGTGATTGCTCTTTCCAACCTGTTCTCTCTCCAGACATTTCCCCCTAGGATCCCTTCAAGACCACTGTCGGGAATGCTGCGTTCCTCCTGTCCAATCCGAGCTGGCTGTTTATTCTGGAGAGTGGGTAAGCATCTGGGGGCGGGGAGAGAATGAGCAGGAAGCGTCTTTATTCCTTCCATGCTCCCAGTCCATGGTACCCTCTGGTCTTCCTTAGAGCATGGAGGAAAGAGAGAGGAAGGGGAGGAGGAGAACTGAAGGGATGAGAAAGGCACCGTCCCTTAACTCCGCCTGTCACAGCCTGGAGAGGAGAGACAAGACACACAGCAGTCAGCACCTGAACAATGACAGCTGGACGTTCTGTTGAGAGCAGTTCACTCCAAGGTGCCACCCACCATGGAACAGCCCTCTCCGAACACTAACCTACTCACATCAGGGGATTAATGCTGACAGGGGGGTTACTCACGGGATGGAAGGAACGTGTGGCAGGTAAATTTCCAACAAGTCCATTCGTTCTTATGCAAAGGAGGGTTACCATGGAGATGGTAAAACGGCTTAAGTAATCCCATTTCCCCCCGGCACCCCCATATCAGTTAGATTCACATTATATGTTTGGTGTAAGTAGCCCTCTGTTTTATTGCCCAGATTGGTGGGGCGAGAAAATTGTATATATAGATGTCCCTTTATCTCCTGCCTCAGCGCAGAGGGATGGATTAGACCTTGAGGTCCCTTCCCACCCTGCAGACGTATGATTCGATTGTTCTATACATACACAGTGTGTTTGCATAGACCAGACTATGATAAATGACAAAGGTTTTTATACAAGTACCTGAGTTATCATCTCTAATGCACCCTTCGCTTCAGGATGTAGGCAGCAAGCCTCCAGGCAGCCCTATTATAGGTCTCTATTCCATATCAGACCCTTAGCTACAAGACCGGATTCCCCATGTCCATTCCCACACACAATCATCCTGCTCATCTCATAACAGCGACTCAAGAACCCCGTTATCACCAGATCTCACCCACCACTACCCAGCGACTGGTGATCAGCAGAAATACAAAGCTGCAGATTTACTAGGCCTGACCATGGCAGCAGGGGGAGAATCTCCATTACCTCTAGCACCTAGAGGTTTGGGCCCCGACCCTGAAAGGTATGAAGGCCCCATCAATCAATAGGAGTTAGGCGCATAGATCCCTCTGAGGATCTGGGCCCAAACATGGCAGGGCTTCACGGAAACATTTTTGTTCATTCAGTCTGTGACCGTCGTCTCAGAGAGATGATTATACAGCAGGCACATCACAGTCGTAAGAGTCAGGGGAGAACTGTCAGATCATCTAGTCCGTTGCCAAGGGGGGCACGAAGTCCCCAGAGGACGTATAATACTGTGTATCAAACTGACAGCATATGTCGTCTTAGCCCATAGGCCAAGGACAGTGAGTCAGGGGTGTGTTTATTAATAAACAATCATGTTATAGGTGTTGGAGCCAGGCTGCTGGAAGGCTGGGTGTAGGGCTAGCAGCCACCTTCTCCCAAGCCCCCCATGCAAACACGTCCATGAGCGAAGTCAGGTGGGGAATGGAAACAGCTTGTCATGTTCACCTCAGCAGCACGTGTACAGCTGGCTTAGCAAGTGTGGGGAGGGGTGGCGGGGGGAGAGCAGTGCTGTCTCAGGCATATTCGGGCCTGCCTGAATTCCACCTCCCAGAGAGATGAGTAACCAGCTGCTGGGGGAGAGTGCGGGTGAGCAAAATTATTACTACAATGCACAATGCAGCTCTCATTACCCTGTGACACTGCTCTGGAGGAAGCAGCAACACCAAGGAGACAAGCAGCAGCCAACCTCTCCTTAATGAGGGAGCCAGAGAGATACCTCTGACAGAAAACAACTGCGGATCTGAAATCCTCTCCCCCTCTTCATCTCCGTGCAGCTACCAAAAACCGAGGGCAGACTTGCAGTAATTAGGGTAAGCTGCCAGCCAGAAGAAGTTTGCCAGCCGTCATAGCAAGGGCAAAGTGAGTGCAATACCCTAAAGGGCAGCTATTTAAATGACCAAACGCAACAAAGCAACCACGTAACCTACCAACTTCGGGTTCATCAACCTCTGGCCTTCCTTGTAAGATCTCTGGACAATTCCCATCACAAATTGTCAATTAACATCACTCTTGTCAAACCACCTATATTTATGGCGAGCTTTGGACCATCTACTGTAGCCTTCTAAAGGCTGATATTTTATTATCTCTGGGATTGGTGGTGTGCCCTGCCTCCAAACACTAATAAAGATGGGGCAACAGGAACTTCTGTAGCTGAGAACTTTAAACAGGGAGATTCTATGGTGAAGAGTTTCCCAAGCCTTGTTCTCCAATGTGAGCATGAGACATTCTGCAATTTAAGAGCTCTGAGAGAGGCGCACAGTGAATAACCGAGGGCCTCACCAGCTCATTTGGGGCTACAGAGTAGAGCTAGCATGCTAGGCTGGGAGATTAGGTTGCCAGATGCAGGATGAGAAATCAGCATCTCAAGGCTCTTCATTGTCTTCCAGAAAGATGTTTGTCCAAGTAAGATGAGTCCAAATGCAAGAAGGCCTTGGTTACTTTTTGCAGGTGGATTAGCACAACTCTCCCCAACCCATTATACCTGTAGTGTCCTGTCCTGCCATTCTGTTCTACAATTTCCATGACAGAAAATATACTCCAAGGTAAGGAGAAATTTCTCCCCTCCAGCTTGGTATGTTTATGGAACTGTGCATGCTGCTCCCCATGTTGTGAAGTAATTTATTTCCCGGTGTATGCACTAGGTATTGTAGAGGAAAAACAGACAGTGAGAGAAGGACCTTCCCACTGAGGAAACTTAGGGTGAGAAAATGGGAACAATTTAATTGGGGATGTGATTTTCTGCATTCTCCCTGGAGCTATTATAGGGCCAAATCCGGAGTCCCTTACCTGGGATCTACTCAGGTAAAGTGTTCATTGAAGCCAGTGGGAGATCTGACTAAGCACTAAGCCAAAATGATGTGAGGATAGGATTTGGCTGACAGATGCTTGTGTCAGAATGAGAGCTTTCTCCTGGCTCTGCAAACTCTCCCGCTGTTTGATCCTGAAAGGCTGACCCATGCTGTACTCCCACATGCGAATGGCCCCCTGGAGACAACGGGCTACCCACAAATCACCACCTCTCTTGACTTCTCAGTTTCAGAAATGAAAACGTCCTTGACAAGAACATATTGAAACCGTAGCAGTTTCTCTCTGAAGCCATGGCGCAGTGTGAGGCAATCATGGGCCAGACGTTAATGGCCTTTGGAAAGGCCAGGCAAGTCGTCTCCATGCTGGTAAGTATATTTAGAACTGTACTGGAAGCATACGTACTGTGCGTCATGTCTCAGCAACACAAGGATGGGCATTATTTTGCTATAAGACACATTTTAGGAACTCCAGTTTGAGATCCAGTGCTGACTCAGTGACAGCTCCCGCTGGATACTGCTAATGCAGTATCGGGTGATATGTGGGTCGGGGGAGGTGGATGCAGGGAACCTCTCCCTGTCTGATTAACTAACAAAGGCATGCTGATGCTTTGGAAAACTTGTATGTCTCTGATGAATAACTGTGCCTGGAATGTAACAGCTAAACGCTGAACTTTATGTCTAGGGCAAGGGTTCTCCAACTTCTTCCACATTGGGACGCAGTCACCTCCTCCACACCCATTCACCACCATATGGGCCACCTCTCTCTCCCTGCCCCACTCACCACCCCACAGACCTCCCTTCCCCTCATTCACCAGCACATAGATGGCCCCCTGGTCTTCCCACACCCCATTCACCAGTGCTCCTCTGGCCTCTGAACATTCCTTTCCCACTGGCACCTGGGAGTTCCAGTCACCCCAGACCCCAAGTGCAGCCCATTCCCTCTTCCGCTCTATCAAGCCGCAATCCCACTGGAGGCAGCTTAACTGCACCCATAGCAGCAGCTAGTACCAAGAAAAGCCAGCACGATAACAACAACACCTAGTTTTATATAGCGCTTTTCATCAGCATATCTCAAAGCACTTTACAAAGAGAGATAAGGATCCTTATCCCCATTTTACAGATGGTCACCAAGTGACCAGCCAGCTCCCTAAGCATCACTGACACGTTTTCCCTGTATCACCAATGGTCCATGGACCACAGACCAGGGACTGCTGGGTTAGGTAGCAGGGGACTGCTGCCATTACGGATGGGGGTGAAGGACTTCCCTGTTAATCCGGATCCACTCCCCTCCTTCACCCACCCTAATGCCAATGGGCAACATTACTGGCAGACTTGTGTAAGGGGCTGACCCACGGAAGAGCTAGAGCACCAGGCGCAGGGAGGGGAGAATCAGAGGAAATACAGGGCAGGAGCCTTACTCTGCTGACTTCCAAAAGTGCCCAGGGTGCGAAAGGCGACGGTTCCGCTTTGGCAGTTTCTCCAGCATCTCCATGAGCTTGGTGAAGGTGGGTCTCTCCTCTTGTTCATACGCCCAGCAGAAGAGAAGGATGTCCTACAGCACGCACAAGACAGAGAATGAAACAACGGCGTCAGCCCTCTACACACTTTACTGGGACTGCACATACCCAGATAGAGACCGGCCAAGACAATGCCCTGGATCCCAGAACCCGCGTGCTTTGGGGAACTTTGCATCTGCTCCCTATCTCTATCATGGGCTGAAACAAACTCCCCACTGCCTGCAAGGTCCCAAACTTTGAGGAAGATCTTGACGTGAATTCTGTAGCTTGGGCCCCATATTCTTGCAAAGAAGGGTGGGGGGGACAGTGGAGTTCACTCAAAGGAGCATATGCCACCTCCCAGACCCTGGCTGGGTAAATGCAGGAAGGACGGAGCAGCTGTGTTCCCTCCCTGTCTGAAAGGGGAAGGGGATACACCCTGCTTTGCTGCTGGAGCCCTGCAGCTCTCCCCTTTATTCCCCCTACCCACAACCCCTTCCTCCTTCCAGCCAATAAGAGCTGGACGGGGCCCACCAAAAACAGGTCAAGTGGGTCTAGACGTGGCTGCTGTGGAGTGCCATGAGGCGCCCCTTCCCCTCCAGGGACTGCGTGAGCCTCTACCACCCTGGCAGTCTCTTCTGGCTGAGACAGAAGGAAGAGAAGTTAGATCCTGGCACACAACACCACCCGCATTTTCTTTGGCCCACGGGCCACCCCTGCAAAGGTGATTTGGGGAGACGCTAGAGTGGTTCCTGGCTGAGTCACAATGGGGGCACCTCCCCCCACCCACCTCACCACACTGCCGCCTCACGTACCGATATCTCTTTGCCCATGCCGATCTGGCTGAGGTTGGGCTTCATCCCCCTTCCCACTTGCCATATTATTGCCTCTGCCGGTTGCGTCTTGAAAGGCCACTCCCGTGCATGCAGCTCATACCAGATGGTGCTGTTAGGAGACAGTCGCACTGGGCGTTAGAATGACCTAGACACCAAAGATGCAGCAGAGGGTAACTCTGAACATTGGAGCCAGGCCACATCCTCTCCCTGCCCATCAGCACTGATTGAATATGCCCTGCCAGGGGCAGTCCTTCTTCAGCATCCAAGGTAGACCTCTCAGAGAAGGCATGTTCTCACACCACCGCTACCCCCTCCTATGTAGATAGCACCTTGTACCCAGGGATCTCAAAGCATCCCACAAAGGTGGGTATTAATGTCATTTCAGAGATGGGGAAACTGAGGCACAGAAGCTAGTGACTTGACCAAAGTCGCTGGCAAACTCGGAATGAAAACCCAGCTCTCCTGACTGCCAGCGCCAGGTTCCAATACACTGCCTCCCCTTTGCTAGGGATTCTCGGCACAGTCTCACCTTGACCTGCAGGAATTTTACATGTGAATGTAACTCTCATTAACAGTAAAAGGCACCTTTGCCATTCCCCCCCCCTACACTCTTTCTAGCACATATTGGGCCAGATCTTCAACTGGTGTAAAACTGGTGCAGCTGCATTGATTTTGATGGGGCTACATCCATTTACACCAGCTAAGAATCCGGCCCGTCGAGACGAGAATAGGCCTCTTGGATGGGAGGCACAAACAGACTGACTGGTGAGCCTGGTACTTCGAGGGGGAGGCTCCTGCAGTGTTGTAATAGTGGCTGAACCTGCTGCATAGGGAGCAGCTTAATAGCTAATGCAGGGGGTAAATAGGCCTTGCAGCTGCTCCAGCTGCATCTGGAAGCAAGCGCTGTAGAAACAGGAGGTTTTGCTTTTCCATTCTTTCCCCAGTGCTAGATCAAGAGCCCCAGAGGCAGATATGTGGTATGTAGACTGTCCGTAATGTAGGGACTGTCTGGACAGTGATGCAAGCTCCCCCACCCCACCCCACCTGGGATCTTCATTCCTGACCGGGCAGGACCTCCTGGGATGGAGAGGGTCGGTCAGACTCTCCACCCATTCGCTACTTGGCCACTCCAGACAATGAGCCAAGCCCCATGTACTCTGCTGTGAGCTGCACCTGACTTCTGCGTTGCTCTGGTGCAGCCCACTGGACATTCTGCAGGAGTTTCATTTCCAGTCGACAGCTGAGCTGGTCGACGTGGCCATGGATAGCACAGGCAGCACAGTTAATTTTGTACGTCGTTTCATTTGCTGTGCACCGCCCCAGCACGAGGGGGTTTCAATGTGCCACAGGCGGTGTGTCTTGATGGAACTGAACTGTGTTGTCGGGGAAAAGCTGAAGATCTTGGCAGCTGAGCCGGGGCCAGCTGGGTCTTTCGGCACCTGGGAGGTGGTCTGAGATTGTGGAAGAGACCCGTGTTGGTAGCATCAGCTCAGGTGATCATCAGTTTACAGTGTTAACATTTAAAACGGGTCCCTATGGTTTCAGAGTCAACAAGCCACTGAGACGGGGTCGGCTGGGTCAGGAGGACACCTCATTGGCTGATAGTGGGCTCATGATTTATAAGGTTTTCTGCACAACTATGAGGGTTGCAAACGCATTTTATTAAATGCAAGCTTAGGGCTCAAATCCTGACATCTGGACAAAGGTGTTTAAAGCCACTTGTGTGCAGCCCCGTCCCCATGGCCTCCATCCATGGTAGAGGGCAATGTTCTTCCCTGACTCCCCAGCCCCACAACTGTGGAGGGAGAGGAGTTTTGAGCCACCTCCCTCAGCTTTGCAAGAAACATCAATCTTCTGTTTCAAAAGCGCTCCGAGGCGGACAGCCCTGTCCATGGGCATTGTTCTGCTTCACATTTATAATACTCACCACCAAGACATGACTTGAGGGGGAGAAGAAAAAAAAAAAAAAAAAGATTGTCCATGACAGCAGCAATCGCGGTGCCATGCAAAATAGGTTGAAGGGGAGGAAAGGAATACAGCCTCGCGCGCTTCATCTTTCAGGTATTAATTGAAAACCAGAAATCCATCATGTCAAAGGGGAAATGCACCTTGACAGGGTAATGAGAGACGTCCTGAAAAGCATCAGCCAGCGTGAAAGGAAGATCTAAGTCTCCCTGGACATCAACTCCCCTCCTCCCTTCCCCCCCATGACCCCACTGAGATTTCTTCTCTTGCTCACAATAGAACTGGATCTGAAAACTGGAGCTGGGGGCACAGTTACAAAGTTGTGAAGTATCCAGAAGGCAGACAATTAGGCTGGGCTCCTACCTCACCAGCACAGCTGTCTCCTGCTCCCTAGATGGAACTAGTGGGAGAGGAGGGCATGAAACATCAGCTTCAATCCCCATAGCCAGCCGCCTACACTTCTCACTGCTGCTCTAGGACCAGAGACAGCCTCCAACATCACTTCCAAGAGGAGATGCATTCAACAGCTAGCTCGCCTTCACCCAGCTGTCTGCTCCCTGCTCCCTTTGACAACCAGGCTTATTATCGGGTGTCTGGAGAATGGGACTTTATGAAAAAGTAAATGTTCATGCATTTAAGTGGACTCTTGGGATTAATCGGAAGGTTTCTTGGGGAATTTTTGTCTGTACTGTTAGTATTGCTGGCCTTTGGGCCTCCAAATGGGTTTGTTTTGAAATAATGTGCTTGAGAAAGGAATATTTCACCGGCTGCACACAGAGTGCTTTTGTAAGTAGGGTTCTCTTGTTTCTGCATCTACTGAATTTTCGCTTCATTTCTTTTTTGTTTGTTTTTGTTACGATAAAACTGATTGAGAACCAAAGCCCAGCAGCACCAACAACAAATGCCAGGAGCTCTCTTCACATTCACTATGTTCAAGGCACAAATGTCTAAAAGGGGACTTGGGGATGAGGCAGGTCTAGCTGCAGCTTTTTAGCGTGCCAGTCACCAACCTGGGCACCAGGCCTAAATTCCCTTCTGGCATAAACCGGGGCAGCTCAGAGCCTTTGGCCCCGGGTACATCCACCATGGCTCGGTCCTTTCCTCGCATACTGGACTAGTAACGTTAGGGGCTTCCTCTTTGAAGACAGTGGTGGTAGCCTAGAAGTGCCATTCTCATCAGTGACAGTCATTGGAGCAGAGGGGAGGCAAGATCAGACCCCAAGTTTGGAACTCTTGATGGTTTATAGCTGAAAGGATCCATGGGCTATGAATAATATAAATACAAACCGTTCTAAAGTTGCCTTGAGTGACAAGTCTGCATCTTTACAAAATGGGGGGAGGGGGTAGACAGTTTATAAAATATTTCTTGCTCCAGAACTATGCCTGTCTTGGGGTTCAGGGGAGCAGGTCCAGCTGGCAGTATCCAATAATTTAGAGACAATTTTGTCCACTGGACTGGATACAGCACAATTAGAGGAAGGGGTGCTGTCTGCCGATGGTATTTGTAAGTTGCCCATCACTGTGGTATGTTAAGTGCAATGGTATCTAAGGCCTCAATCTTTAGAAGTGTCCATTAATTTTGGATGCCTGTTTTCAGGTGCTAAATCGGACATGCTAGATCCTGGTTTTCAGAGGGGCTGAGCACTTGCAGCCCCTATCAAGGTCAACAGGAGCTACTGGTGTTCCATGCTGCTGAAAAAATGAGCCCTGGTCATATCAAATTGGGCACCCAACATGTGAACCTCCCACCCAAAAAAAGAAATTAGTGTGCCTAAGTGGCTTATACTCCCAACGGAATGGGAACCTGAAACATTACTGTGGGTATTTGGAGTATTTCTAGTATCAGAGGGGTAGCCGTGTTAGTCTGAATCTGTAAAAAGCAACAGAGGGTCCTGTGGCACCTTTGAGACTAACAGAAGTACTGGGAGCATCTGCATCTGAAGAAGTGAGGTTCTTACCCACGAAAGCTTATGCTCCCAGTACTTCTGTTAGTCTCAAAGGTGCCACAGGACCCTCTGTTGGAGTATTTCTAGTGAGTTCTCATACCTGAACTATTTCTTGTGTTAATCTGCTTGATAAACGTGTATTGTCTGAGATGAAGGGAAAATAAAAAGCTTTGTACATATAAATATAGTCATATGTTCCCTTTCCTAGGTTCAGGCAATGCAGGTTAGATAGGGGGATAAGAGTGTTTTGAAAGGCTGAGTCTAACAGCACCATCTCACTGGCAGCTGTACTCCTTACAGCTCAGCTGAGAGTCATTACTGATGGTCAGCGATTCAATGCAAAGCAGTTTTTAGATCCAAAGATTGCAGCTGTCCATCTCCTGAATGCGAAGAGGATGAGGCTTCCAGAGAGAATTTTCAGAGGGCCCACTCTGAAAACTCATTTTCCAGAGTTTACTTTTCAATTCTAGACCACATCCTGCAGTCGCCTCCGTTATTTTGATGGCTGCAACCAGCTTTAATTAATTTGTTTTTCTAAGCATGATTTTCCCTTGCCCAGATCCGTGTAGGGTTATTCCGTAACTATCAGACCAGACGTATAACATTAATTACTGCAGTGGAGCTGAAGGCATCTCTTAGCTTTTTGACACTTAACATTGCTAAATTGATTGATTCCATTCCTTATTTTTCCTCCTCCTTAATGTAGAACATCTGTGAAGCAAAGTCTTAATCACCTGGACATTCGGTGTTTCTCCATAAAACTTTTTCTATGCCAGAATCTTTTCCTAGGGACTAGAGCCTAGATCCCACTGCAGACACTTTGAATCAGGAAAGGACCTCAGGAGATCATCTAGTCCAACCCCATGCTTAAAGCAAGACCAATCCCCAGACAGATTTTTACCCCAGTTCCCTAAATGGCCCCCTCAAGGATTGAACTCATAACCCTAGGTTTAGCAGGCTAATGCTCAAACCACTGAGCTATCCCTCCCCCATAAGGTCAGCCAACCAGCAAGACCATCCCTGCTTAGAAGAATGAACCAGAGGCACTGAAGTAGCAGAGCTGTGCCTAGACTACCCTGCTCCCTAAGGCTTAGCAGAAAGGGGCCATGCAGGCTTTCCCTATACCCTGGTAATTCTCAGTGCCCCAGGAGCCGGATCTCCTCAGGCCACCCATAACTCCAGAAGAACCAGAACACCAGCCAAATCTGGGGGCAAAACCACAGTGATGTCAGTTGTTATAGTGCCACTGAAATCAATGACCCGTGCTGACGATCTGCCCATTGATGCTTACCAAAAGGAGAAGAACTAGTGCAGTCCTGCAGTGCGCTGGGGAAAGAGACCAAAAGGGGGCAGAAAGGCAATGCTGCCTTATCAAGTCCTATGGCTATTTCCCTTTGCTGCCATTTTTAGTCCCAGCGAGAGGGCATGATTTGGTCCCAAATTCCATCCGGAGAAGAATCTGTGAACCAGAGCCCCAGCCGGTGGAAACTGGCAAATCTCCACTAAAATCAATTCCCAGCAGCTGAGGATCTGGCCGAACAATTCCCAGCAGCTGAGAGGATATTACGAACCAGGAAGAACAAAACCACTGAAAACTTTTCAAAGAAATCGACGGCTGCTTTAAACAGGCATAGAGCTCTCAGATAATAACTTTAAGCCTTAAGCAAATGGGTTTTGCTTAGTTTGATAAGATCCCTTAATTGCTTCTTTTTTTTTTTTAATGCTGAAGTTACACCAGAAACTGGTTTAATTACTGCATTTTTTAATGGAAATATCTCATCAGATAACAGCGTCGCATAAACTAATCACCGTATGCTGCAGTCGGTAAGGTGTCCATCAATACGGCACAAAGGAAAATTAATCCACCGGATAAAACCGATAGTCCGATGTCTGCCTCAAGGAAGATTTTGATCAGGGAAATGGTTGAGCCACTTTTACAAAGGATATTTTCTATTAGATAAATAGTGTGAATGATTAATGGCGCACTAGATGCTCTAACTGGAAGAAAAATTCACCATTTACTCCACTGCCTGTCATTTAACAGCCCCTCCCCTACTGTCCGCAGTTTTCGAGCACAATTCTAATAATGTTTAAGTAGTTCTAGATTATCTAGCATGGAGATCAATGTCCTTAGAGAATTCAGAGTATAGAACTCTTCTAGTTTCTCCTACCCACCGCGTCACATGCAGTCAGCCGGGCTCTCTAAAATGTTTCACCTATGTTCATGTTATGAAGTATTTATAGGGGAGAGATGGGTCTGAACCCAAAACCCGAGAGCTGAAGGTGGATCTAGTTTCCTGGAGTTGGCCCCAGTAACAAAGTGGAAGTCCTGAAGTCAAATGGGATCTTGCCCCAAGCTGGGGGATGGCTTTTGGACTATGGTTTCGATTCAGTCCATTGGAGACAAGGGTCAACTCTGGAATTTGGCTCTTCTAAACGATGCAACACCCCATCATTTAGAAGAAAGGGTTAAGTTGAGGTCTGTCCCCAGTTTAGTCTGGTCAGTGAGATTTCTCCAGCATTCCCTATAGCAGCATTTAGCATGGAGACAATCTCATCCCCCCACGCAACACGGGGAATGGCGCTTAAAGTGGGGAAAGGCCGCAAGGGTCGCAGACCCGGCAGACAAATATTTAAATATTTTTTAAAAATCGAGCTGGGTTGCTGATGGGTGCGCTTTAACCACTCTCTTACTAAATTTGGGGCTCCCAGTTTATGACAGCCCCCACTTTTTTCAAACTAGTTTAAGCATTGGCAGGAAGAAGAGAGAAAGAATCCTTCGGGCTGGCCAAGACCCCAGGATGTGGGGTAGCCAGCTGGCAGATGCTATATGACCTATAGGCTGCAGCAGTCACTTCCTTTATCTCCTCTGTGCCTTCTTCAACATAGAGATGATGGCCAATGGATCCATACAGTTAATGGATGGAACCAGCCATCCTGGATTGGCCTGGTCCAGCCATTTCCCTGGCCTTTCCACAAACCCCTAACACATATGTACTGGGCTGGTAGGAACTTGACTCTGTAGCACAAAGAATACTGCAGGCTTTGTTGCATTCCACAGGCTTTCTATAGGCAAGAAGGTGCCCCCCAGCAAGGAATCCACACACACACACCCTACTCCCACCTGGAACGGACTCCCTCCTGTTCAGACTGTTCCACAAACCAAAAATCTGCCTGGGAGACCAAGAGAGTTACTTAACTCCTGCTGCAACAACATGGATTCCTTCAGTTCCATTTCACTTCCCTCTCGTCGTTCCCACCTGCTTTGCAGCAGCACCAGAATGCAGCAACACTGTGCTAGCCCATGGGCTCACCCCCAACCACAAACTCCTCCCCACAGCCAAATATTAGCTTGGGCCCACAACTAGACTCACCCAAGTGCAAAAACGTCGGAGGGCTTGGAGAAGGGCAGCTTGTCCTCCTCCGTGTCAGGCGAGAGCTGGCGGATGATTTCCGGGGCCAGGTGGCACAGCCAGCCGTTCTGGATCCGCAGCTTATTCTCCCTCCTGAGGAGACAGGAAGACGATAGCGAGAGCGTCACTGAGCTGCCACTCAACCATACCTCCTACGAGGGTCCCTACCATGAGGTGACAACCTGGGGTAGCAACTGGCTAAGGCTGCACGCCCTCACTGCAACTGTTCAGTCCAGAGGCAAACTGGGTTTACCTCACTGGGTCAATAAAGTGGTTATTCTAGGGTAACACCTGTGTTCTAACTCCTCTAAATAAATCACAAGTAGAAACAAAATGAGTGACCTCACTTTTGTCCCATGTGCATGTTTGGCCATCTCACAAAACAGCTATACAACAGGGCACAGGCAGACTCTGTTCGTGGAAGCCCAGGACTCACACGGGGTGGTAGAAAGGGAGCGATGTAGCTCCATTGGGATTGAGATTAGTCAGGAGCGTCGTGTGAAGAAACCTTGTGTAGCGCCTGCCCTAGAGTCTCGCAATGCTATGAGTTCTTTACACAAGCGACCGTCTCAGAAATCCACTCCAGCAAAAGATAAAACTTTATCCAGTAATAAACTGTATTTGGAATTAGTGCCGCTGGAGTCAATCCAGGTAGGATCAGGTCCTAAAACAGAACAAAGCGGCTAGGGATAAACGGACAAAGGGCTAAATTCTGATCTGGTATGCTGGTGCAATTCTGGAGTCACTCCGCTGACTTCAGCAAAGGGCTTGCAAACGTACACTGCTCTAACAGAGAAGACTTTGCCCGGCAAATGACAGCCTGTGTGAAAGAAAAGACACCCTGGAATTTCAGGCCGTCATTACAGCAATGCCTGATATATACATAATATAATACTTTACAGGAGTGGGTGGGTGAGGTTCTGTGGCCTGTGATGTGCAGGAGGTCAGACTAGAGGATCATGATAGGCCCTTCTGGCCTTTAAGTCTAGGAGTCTATGACAGGAAATATGTCAGAGACACACACAAAAGCAATCCTAGCAAGTGGCTTCCTCATTGACTCAAACCATTTTGTACAGAACAATATAAGCAATGCAACTGAACCGCAGAAAAGCCCTTTTCATGCATTTGCTACAGCGCGACAAGACACCATATTACAAAAGGGAAATCGTCAGGAAATCTAAATAGAGCAGAAAGGTCCAGATGGGCGTGTGAACTAGCAACTCAAGGAAAAAATTCATATTATATCTGCAAGTTGGGAGGAGGAGTTTTTGAGGAGAGCTATTCCAGTGTTGTTAGCAACAGAGGGCTAACATTTTCATTATTGAGTAGGGGAGCTAGACAGACAATGGCCATTCATTGAATGGGAGTTGCATGGTAAATCTCGGAGCTGGCTTTGAAAAGCTCACCCTATATTTTTATTACCAATAGCTTTGCGGACATATATATGTGGGTGAGGGTCCATGGATACGCACAGTCATCCAGTAATGCAATGCCAAATTTAATTAGAGGCCACTTTGCCCCTCATTTTCACAAACATTATTCTTGAATAGATTTTTTTAACACTGCGGTGCACAGCCCTTCAGCTGCCTTTCACTGACCCGATGGCTTGAGCTTTGCCCATTCAGCATCTTGGGGAAATAATAAAATCAGTCAATGAATCAATCAATCAATAATAATGATGATGCTTTGTGCTCGGACAGCGCTCTCAGAGCACTGTATAAATAGGTGGGGGAACATTATTATCTCCATTCCATCAGGGTGAAAGACCAGCCTTGTTAGTGCACATTGTGGCCGGTGCTGCAGAAGAGGACCTATAACACTGGTGCAACACAAATAATAAGTAAAGGTAATAACAGTAAAGTAACGTGCCCAAGGTCACCCAGCGGGGCAGTGCTGGGAACAGAACGTGAGTCTCTTAAACGCCTGGCGGCTGTCTCACCCACTGAACCACATCAGTTCACGCAAGGCCTAATTCATGACCACTGAGATTCACTAGGTCTCCAATGTCTCCTCTCCAGCAATAACCTTTATGTCACCGGCTGGCCTGAAAGGACACTTCGTAATCTATGCTGGCACCAGGAGCGAACACTGACCTTGCCTGGCACTTAGAACATTAACATTCATCACTCACGTCCCAGCAAGGGCACAGCCTAGGACCCAGAGCTCAACCTTTTCCTTCCCTAGAGTCCTGTTTATGAAAAACAGATGCCATATTACACTGAGCAATAATCCCTAGGGAAGCCATCACTGACAGCAATTAAACAACTGTTAGTTAATGAAGTGAACTCAGGTCAGCATTAGCAAGCAGCGGGACTTGCACAAAGTACCGATTGCCTGCTCTGTAACTGTCTCAAGGAAGTCAGGTGTGTGGCCTAGGAGCTCGGCAATAGCATGTTGAGTCACCTGGGTCGTCTAAAGTGACATGGCCGGGGGGCGGGTGTCATGAGCTCAGCTCCTTTGTCACTTTGCTGGCCAGTGTTGGGAGCATCAGGCGGGAGTTTGAATAGGTGAGACTCAGAATCTTGGGACAAAGGCGAGATTTATGTCACTGCTCCAAGACCGCCTTCTAATTGCAGAAGGGGAACTGGAGGCAGCCTCAGTGCTTCTTCTAGGAGCTAGGATGCTGTAGTGTCGGCTGGTCGGTCAGATGAAAGGACCTCAGATGCTCCAGCTGGAGTGCCAGGTTGTGGGAGGAGTAGCCAGCCTGGCATAAAGCTAGATTTCCTCTCAGAGCAGAAAATAAAATGCAGAAATAGTAAAGCTGGACTGACATTTTCACCAGTAAATAGTGATTTTCCTCCTTTCCTTCTCGCAGGATGCTAAAGGAAACATTTTCAAAGAAGCCTCCTAAACCATAATCAAATCCCACCTATGGCCCATCTCCATCTGCCTCATGCACACCGTCCAGTCTAAAGCGTCATTTGACCCCTATAATTAACAATGAAAGCAGAAGTGTCCTGCTCCATACACTGATCTCCATCCAAGGCGATGCCCTCTGTGCTTTCTACCACAAGCTGTCACCATATACATGTTTTCGCCTGGATTACTGTTGACTGTAGGACAGTTGGGTAAGGGAATCTGTCTTGCTCGGTGTTTTATAAAGGGAGACCCCACAGAATCAACTCCAAGTGCCTCCTAACTCACCCATGCATCTGCCTTCCACATTTCTGCATTACCCCTGGCCAGCCCCTAATTCTTACATCTCTGCCTGCCCCCCAATCAAGCTGCATGCGCTAGATTTCCACCCCTGAGTCCCAAGGCTACACACAAATCACACACGTCCTCCCCTGCAAGCACCCAGCCAGGGTCATTTGTAATTGGCTCCCCAAACATTAGCCCATCCTCACTCTAATTCCACTTCTCACATCCTGCTTCATTAAAACTAGCTGCCCCAGTAAATGTATTTGCCAATCTCTTTGGTGACATGACTATTAATCCTGAGCCCTCGCCAGCACATTTTTAATCCTGCTCCCCACCTCATCTACCTGTCACTCCCTTTATCTCCTCAAGCTCCTGGCTAATCAATACACATATATTACGATCCTTTAGCAAATGGATGATACCAGCATGCCAGGTAGGTTTCCTCCTCCTTTCACCTGCCAGGCTGGAGCTCAGGAGGTATCAGTCACACGGGCACTGCTCTCCACTTGAACCTGCTCCCCAAGCCACACTGGAGCTGCTCAACAAAGCTGTCTCCTCAGCCAAGCCGTTTCCATAAGGGGACGTATTCTCCCCCTCAGCATGACACCTGGCCCAGCCAGTCAGCAGCCCAGATACAAGGCCCTTCAGTTTTGGTTTTCACTGATTTTTTCCAAAAAAATTCTTGGGTTATAAAAAAAAGCCATTATTCATGTTTTTACCGATTTTCACCCTAAATTTTGGGAGTGTCGACTCCCTGGACCCAGCTCCCTGTTCTGGAAGGAGATCTGGCGGCTCATGAACTGCCATCTCTCCTTCTGGAGAGGGGGGCCAGGGCCAGACCCCAGGCGGGTCCCCCTCACAGAGTTTCCACCAGATGGCTCAGCACACCTGTGCAGAGGAGGGGAACTGCTGATCGGTGGCGGCTGCTTCACGGTCAGGGAGCAAGACGTGTGGGAAGCCAGGGCCTAGCAGCTGAGTCTGGACAACTGCTGTAATGACAGGCCCACAGGGAGCAGGCGGCTTCCTCAGCTGCTACACTGAGACCATAACCAATGAGTACAGCAACCGCTGCACCCCAGGAGTACTGGGCCCTGCTTCCCTGCTGGGTGCCTCCCACCTGCTGAACCCCAGGAATACTGGGCAGCCCCTCCCCCACCAAGAACCCCGTAAGTACCAGGCATCCCTCGCCTCCCCACCCATTGCCCCCCCATGAGTACCAGGCACCCCTCACCCACTGAGCTCCTCACCCCACTGCCCCATGAACACCCCTCACCTCTCTGCCCACTGCCCCCCATGAGTACCAGACACCCCTCACCCACTGAGCTCCTCACCCCACTGCCCCATGAACACCCCTCACCTCCCTGCCCACTGCTCCCCATGAGTACCAGACACCCCTCACCCACTGTACCCCTCACCCCATTGCTCCCCATGAGTACCATGCACCCTGGCCTCTGCTCCCCCCTTCTGCACCCCACATTTTGTTGCAACAAACCTCGATGCCAACTCTGCCCACATATCTACACCAGCAACACCATCACAGGACCTAACCAGATCAGCTACAACATCTCCGGCTCATTCACCTGCACGTCCACCAATGTTATATATGCCATCATATGCCAGCAATGCCCCTCTGCTATGTACATTGGCCAAACTGGACAGTCACTACGCAAGAGGATAAATGGACACAAGTCAGATATCAGGAATGGCAATATACAAAAACCTGTAGGAGAACACTTCAACCTCCCTGGCCACACAATAGCAGATGTTAAGGTAGCCATCTTACAGCAAAAAAACTTCAGGACCAGACTCCAAAGAGAAACTGCTGAGATCCAGTTCATTTGCAAATTTGACACCATCAGATCAGGATTAAACAAAGACTGTGAATGGCTTTCCAACTACAGAAGCAGTTTCTCCTCCCTTGGTGTTCACACCTCAACTGCTAGCAGAGCATCTCACCCTCCCTGATTGAACTAACCTCGTTATCTCCACACTGATTTATACCTGCCTCTGGAGATTTCCATTACTTGCATCTGAAGAAGTGAGGTTCTTACCCACGAAAGCTTATGCTCCCAATACTTCTGTTAGTCTTAAAGGTGCCACAGGACCCTCTGTTGCTTTTAACCAAGAGGTAGGTCAATTAGAAACACAACCCTCCCGACACACTGCGAAGGGCCGTAACTAAGAGTTCACAACAGCACAAGCAGCTCACAATGCTTAGTAAATCTCTGCCATCACTCTAGAAACCTGACAGCTCCTCTTCGTCTTGGCTATGGGGAGTGCGCCTTGGCAACCAGGAGCACCAGCAACGCTCAGATGCCTCCATGCTCCAGGAGCTTTCAACTCCCACCAGCAGGCTTTGAGATTCTTTGCTGGCCCTCATGTGCAGCTCTTAATTACAAGTTGCTACCAAGCACCAAGGTCAATTAAAAGGCACCAAGATTCCCCCCGCTACTGAAGTCTGTGCTCACAGCACTTCTCTAATGGTGGGTGAGGGGGAGAGAGACAAGCACCAGTAATAGGGCGTGCACACAGGGCTCTGAAAAGCAAAGCCTTGCAAATACAATGGAGTGGCTTCCTAAATGCGTCCTGCAGCTCAGATTGCAGCAGCTCCCAGGTTTCAGCCATTCCTTTGGTTTTCACCCAGGTGGTCCCCACCTCTGCTCGTCAGTCCAAAAACTCCAAACAAAGCTCAGTTGAATCCAGGAGATTCCCACAGTTTTGACACAGAACCACGAATCAGCGGAGGTCTGCCTGAAAGTACCAATTGGCTCAAACCATCCAGTTCAGCGATACTCTGGGGTGCCAGGATTCCACTTTGGCCCATTATTAGGATGGGATTCAGCTGGGAAGTTCTGGTACAGATCCATCTCCAAACTTCCCCGAGATCCAGGTGCGTTTGAGTCTGGGGTTTCAGGGTTTACGAGCCTTCCACTGAACTGGCCTGGGCTCGGAGATTGTACCGAGAGCCAAAACTGAGTACATTTGATGCAATTTTGGGCCTCCTGACATAAGTTGTTCCTGGCTTTGTAAATAAGCTGTCCCCCTAGACTCAAATGAACATGTGTTATTGACTTAGAGCCTTGCAAAATCTAGTGATTTAAACACAAGGTTTTATTACTTTTACATTAAAAGTGAGAGCAGAAGAGCTCGCCAAATTTTGCAAAATCCACTCCCCTCATTCCTAATCACAGACGAGGTCTACTGTGTGCAGCCAAGTATTTAAAGAAAAATAAAACAAATAAAACTCTCTCGAGCTAAGTCTTTAAGTAAGTCTCTCCAGTGCAGATTTTAATGATCGCATTAAGCCTATTCATCAGACAAGCATATGCACTTTTGCACATACCTAGATTGCAAATGCATTATGCCTCATGCTCCTGTCAACTCAGGGTGAGTTTTCACTGAACAAAGGTGCGTTCTTTCTTCAAGGTAGCTAACAGGTGGTAGCTAATGGGGTAAAATCTTTGTGAAGACCAGGCAGTTTGCTGTTTTCTCACATTTTAGCACATCTAGGTAAACCCTAAGCTCCCCCATAGCCCTTACTTCATCCTGCTGTATCACGTATGAAAACTACAAATTGCCTTGTCTTCACTAGGGTTTTACCTTGCGTCAGTTACCAGGAAGTGAGAAAGAACACACCTTTTTTTCCCTAGTGAAGACAAAACCTCAGTGATTTTCACATGCACTTTGTGCATGGTCTGTGCCAGTGCATCAGGTGTTGTAATTGTTGTTGTCTTGTCCTGCAATCATCAGATCAGGCCATGGAGTTTGAGAATGAATTTGGCAATTTGTCCAGGCTCCTTTGTAAGGGATCAATCCAAGGTGTTCAATCCAAAAAACTTCACTTTCCTTACAATATTGTATTCAAAAGCCTGAGCAGGTATTAGAGCCTGCTCTTGACATGTCTCGCAAAGTAGATATATTTTGGTCCCACCTCTATTGATTTTCATTCCAGCAATGTGACCCATCTGCAATCTCGTAACTGTGGATATTATTTTCCTAGATGTTTTGGTATCAATCAGAAGATCTTTCATCTTTTGACCATTAATTTCTGCTAATATTTCCCTTGAGAGGGCATCAATATCCTCAACCACTGTCTTTCCAATCTGAGTTTTCAATCTTCCAATTTTGGCCAGGTCATCAGCTACCTCACTCCAGTATACACCAACGTGTGATGGAATCCATTGAAAAGTCAATTTATTGTGTCAGCAGACTTGGGTGAGCAGCCTGCAATGGTCTCTGTATGGACAGACCCTTCTTCCTTGGTGGGACCCTTTGTAAGATGAGGGGCTTCATTTGGTTCATTATGACTCTGTAAAAGGGAAATTATACAACAAATACTGATGCCTGCATGTGACGGGCAGTACCTGATTCTTCGAGGCCCCCTGCTGGAGGCCCCACAGAATTATCACACCCCACCCCAGGAAAGGAGCAGTGAAGGTAGGTCTTCCAGGCCTGCCTAGAGAGGCTGCGTGGAAGCAGCCAATCCGAGCCCAGCAGGCTCAGATAAAAGGAGCTGCAGGGCCTGAGCAGGTCAGTTCCTGGCTGGGGCCAGAGGAGCCAGGTTGGATGCTCCTTGCTGGCCACAGGAGCTCAAGCGAGAACCAGAAGATGGATTCTGGTGGCGCTGGCATTCAGCAAGGAGGAAGAGGATCTGAGAACTTCAGCCCTGAGAGAAGGGTGACGAGAAAGGAGCTACGTGGGGAATGGCCCAGGGAACAGCAGCAGTGAATGGGAGGCAGCAGTATGCAGCTGCTGTTTATAGGGTCCCTGAGTTGGAACCAGGAGTAGTGGGTGGGCCCAGGTTCTCCCATTGGCCACTGGCAAAGTGACCTCAGTGCCGAGAAAAGGGACACGTTTCCTTTACAAGCCTGAGCAAAGGGCTGGATTGAAAGGCGTCCAGGAGAGGATGACGAGAGAAGGCCTGCTCAGGAAGGCGAGGCTGAGTCCACCTTGAGCCTGGGATTGGAAGACTTTTGTTTTGTGTTATTTTGGACCTGACTACACCATCTCACTGTGTGACATGGCTGGAGGGCTGAGCCACTGAAGACCTACCAAGAAAGGTCACCAACCTACAAGGGGCACCTGGAGCCGGGGGGGAAAGTGCTCAGGAGGTGAATGCCCCATCACACTGCAACGTTAGAGGTGCAAACCTGCTTGCTGTTGAGAATTCCTAGCGAGTTTTCTCGAACGTGTTGGGAAAGGAATGGAATGTTAGAAGCCACCCCAGAACTGGCGGGCAGAGCAAACTGACCTGCCAATAGAATCCCTAACAAAATTGCAATTAAAAAAAAAAATGCACTAGTAGCATCTGGTCTCTGCTCCTTTCCCAGCTCAAGCAACTGCATTGGGACCACAGCAAACCTCCAAGGCCACCCACAAAGCAGGGCCTGTCTTGTTACTAAAGTTGAGGGCCACTGCAGTGAGTGGAAAAATTCTCTCAGGAAGGCAGAAAAGTCTGCTGCACACGTGTAGGATGAATCCGGCTGAGGCCGTGATGCAAAGTGAAATCAGGTCATCACACCCCTTTCCAGTTTAGAAAACTGCAGGGTCTGATGACTGTAGATCTATGTAATTGGATGTTTTTCATACCTACAAGAATAGAGAATTAATTCAGAACCAACCTATGGGCTGCATGTTAGTGGTGCCTGCGAGGAGAGACCTGGTGCCTGAACTATATTGAAAGCCCTCTGGGGCAGGGACCTTGCCATCTTATGCAGCTATGTAGCACAAGGCTCGCTGTCTCCCTGCTATTCTTATTTAACATTTATACTGTGACAGTGTATGGAGACCTGCCAAGTTGGGGCCCAGCTGTGCCAGGCACTGTACAAATTTATAGGAAATGACTGTCACTCCCCACAGAGCTGAGCTTATCCTCCATTTCCAGTCCTGTTTGTTTGTCCACCTGCTGTGCACTTGTAATAACCTAGCCTGTAAACTCGTTGGGACCGAGACTGTCTTTTAAACAAGTGTTTGCTCAGGTCAGAGTGCCCCCAGTCCTTCCCTGGAGCCCTTCGGTACAACCACACTGCAAACAGCAACTGCGGGGCGGGGAACAGAGAAGTCGGGCAAGGCTCTTTTCAGGCAGTCACTGAACACCAACTGGAAGGACCCTCTCCTACCACAACTCATTAGCATTCCCTGCTCCTTCTGGCTCTGTCAAAACACCACCCTCGGCAACTGAAACCTGCAATTTACTCCGCAGAAAAACAACAACAACAACAAATAAACGAGAAGATGCGCGTTGATAGGTGCATTAGCAGAGCCCGCTAAAGGCAAACACAATAGGGCATTCAAACAGCAGCAAGCGCCAGGTGCCGAAGCCCTCTGGCATGCCTGAGTCACGCAGGGAGTGGGGGTGGACTGCGCTGGCACAGATGTTTGCAAAGCCACGTCGCAGACACTTGAGCTACGCCCACGTTGAGTCACAGGGCACAGTATTGACGTGGTTGTGAGATCAAGCCCATTTTCCCCAGGGAGCAAGTTAGGCTATTCTAGTACCACCTCAGGGAATGTACAAGTGGCCACTTGAGGGCAAATGTCCAGGTAAGTCCTGGAAGGCAGATAGGTTTGTCACCCTGCGCCTTCAGAAAGGGCATGGAATTCAAACCGTTTTGGATATTACTCCCTTGTTCTGTGGGAGGGCCTCAGAGGAATGAAGAAGTATTTCATCTCCATAGGATCTGCTCTGAAGATCTGGCCCATCCTTGGAGGCTTTGTTGTCCACTCTTCTGGTATGAAGTCACCCAGCCCTAACGAAAACAGGACGCTTGGGATCTTGGGAGAGCTGCCTCAGCCCTTCCTTCTCCCAGGATGATGCCCTGAGTATATTGTGTGTAGGTCTTTCAGCTGATGCCTTTAGAAGTGAAGGCCTTGTCTCTGCTCTGCACAGGCATTAAAAATCCCACAGTGCAGAAAAGCAGGTTTGTTCTGTTGACCTGGCTGAAACTTCCCTCCATCCCTTCTTATTGCTTAGCTGCATCCCCACCTTGACAGGCAGAGCGAGTTTATGAAATGTTTTGAGAGCCTTTGGGAAGAAAGACACTGTGTAAATGATCCTGGATTCATCTATCAGTGCAATATTAACTTCTTCACCTGTTGTCCGGTCGCCGCCAACAGGGTCAAACATCCTCAGTTTGTGTGCGGTACCTCCACATCCCAGGAGGAGGTGTACACACTGGTTGTCACCCTAATTCTGGGCACTCTTTTAACATACCCAGTGTTCTAAGGCATCAGCCTCCCAGGCAAAGGATGGAAGAACACCTAGTGTGAAGGTCTAAGGGATGGACTGCATTGGGGTCAGGAGCTATCTAAAAAGAATAAGACAAAGCATCAATCAGAACAAGCCAATGTGTGGAGGATCAGTTCTGTAACGACCCCTTGTAATCATAGCAGGATTTGAACTTGGAATCTTTGGACATAGATCACCACCACTTCAGCCTAATGAGAAAGCCCATTAGCAGGTAGCTGTAGTAAGTTGTTATCTTCTAGTGGCCCAGCCACTAAAGTGGGACAGGAAACACCATTGGCCAGTGTATCACATTTGCAGATACCGTGTGGCAAGTGCCAAAACAGAGGTACTCCTAGGACTTTTAAAGCTTTGGGAAATGTTTGTGCTAAAAATTGGCAATGATCTAATTATGCAAGTCGTAAGAAAAACGCTCATCGCACAGTTAACCACTTAACTGGACAATGGATACACTGGCAAGAGGGGTGGAGGATAGAAATAGATGGCCCATTATCTCTTTCTTTAATCCTCTGACTTTGACACACTATAATTAAAAAACGATTAAAATATACCATTTATCTCACAGGTGGCTTTGCAATAAAGCAATAATTAACCGCAACAAATCTCTACAATACTGAAGGTTTGTTTTTTTAAATATAGGAAGAATTTTTAAAAAATGAAACAAGTTAAATCTAAATTAGGAGGCACCTGAAGTGGAGTTTGCCTTCAGCTGATCTTATCTTAACTGATGGCAGCATAGACTGGTCTAGAGCTGATCATCGATAGAGGAGCAAGAGATCAGGGGAGGAAGAATTTGGAAGTGACTTTGTTCTATGCTCTTCTGGCCTAGGCGAAGGGAACCAGCTTCTGCAGCAGCACGGCAGTCCTGTTTGGACTGGCGCTTCTCATCAGAGAGGAGATCATCTGCAGGGACAGACTGCAGCAGCTGCACATCAGGTGCATAATAAAATAGCCGAAGCCACTTCTCTGGGAACACAATGCTAAGGGGGAGAGTGCAGAGAACCGTTACCTCTGGGAGCGATAATGGATGAACACCTGTCCACTGTAACATGAGTTGTCCTCTTCTGAAGGTAACACTGAAGCCACCGAGGGATCCCTCCTCCCCCCCCCCCGCAACATTCTGGCCCAAAATTCCAGTTGCTCTACTATGACTCATGGTTCCCAGTCTCAAAACCAGAAAGCAATCCAACTGCCAGAGCAAGGAGACTCAACCCTTCTCCTGGAGGCAGCCTGAAATCATTCCAAACCCAGAGATGCACATCCTCGGTTCTAGGACGTGGCTGATCGAGACAGAAATGTCCCCAGTGCAGCATCAGACAGCATGCAAAAATATTCCTGCTCCAGAATTAGTGCCGCATTTCCCAAGGCTCTGGCTAAGAAAGGAACAGCAGGGAGGAGTCTGATCACTTGATTCCATATAGGAACCGTAGTGGGACAGAACAGGTAAATCGCTGCAGCACATGGATTCTTGGCTGGGTGAGGCAGGATACCGACCGTGGGCTATTGGAACTGAGCTGAGGATGTTCCCCAATCCCCACTCCCCCCCGACTCATTGTACGGCCATGGACAAGTCATAGCTTCTCTGCTTCAATAGCCCACATGTGAAATGGGGAGGATACGACTTCCCCCACAAGGGGGCTGTGCAAATCATTGATTTTTGGTTCACTGGCAGGTTTTTTTTTAAAATGAAGGTTCTTTTGGGGTGAAAATGAGATTTTGGGGGAATTTTTATTGAAACAAAAATTTGGAAAAATGTAGTTTTGGGTTGAACAAAACCTTTAGCATTTTTAACCTTTTTCATGAAAGCAAAGGAGGAGGTGGTGTTGGCACCCGAATAACCTTCAGCTCAGTGTGTGGGACACTCACTCGGGAGAGCAGGGACCTGAACCCAGGTGTCCACCTTTCAGGTGAATGTCGCTGGGCTCAAGTTATAAGGGGCAGAGGTGGGGGGTACCACCACCTCCTGTCTTGTGAATGGTGACAAGCCAAAGTCCCTTGTGAATCTAGGCCCGGCCAAAATTATTCAGCAAATTTGACCCAAAACTGCATTTCTCAGCAACTAAATTATTTGTCCAAAGAATGTCCCCCAGTTCTAGTTGTGAGGTTGATTAACAGGCTTTAAAGATGATAAGTATTATCAGCACATCAACAGGTGACACGATATCCCTATGAAATGCCCTCCAGCACAGCACCAAGATCACAGGGAAGCCCATTTCACACAGTTCTGAACTGAAACTGTAAACTGGACCGTTTGCTCAAAACGGGGCCCACATTCAGTCCACAGACCTATGAGCTCTGGGCTGCGATCTGAGTTGGTATCTAGACTTGAATTCTGAGTGAGCGCCCACCTGCTTTGGGGTTTAACTACAAATCTGCCTAGACTCGGGAATGAAAAAGCCCTTTCCTCCCATTGGCACATCACTACCGAAAGAAAAAGCAGGTCAGAGCGAGTCACAATGCCTTCTGCCCCAGGAAAAATTCTGGGTCAAAATCATCCCCTCTGTAGGGTGACTGGGAGTTTTAAGCTGCCACTGCATCATCCCATCCAGGGAGCGGTTTGCCTTGCCCTTCCCTCCACCACTCCCTTGGTAACAGGCTGGAGGCACTGACTCAAAAGGCCATTCTTGGTAAGCTGGCAACACCCTCCACTCTGGTTCCCAGAAACCAAACCGTGTCCCTGCAGGGGGAAAGGGGACACAAGGAAGAGGAGGGGAATTCTCTGAGCCAGCCCCACAGCTCCCCCAGGCCAAAGCAAGTCTACAGAGCCACAAACCCACTTCTCCATGGCTGACTCCTGCGTGGGTCCGTGGCCCCTCCTTGGGCCTATCCCATAAGGGATGGTCGGGGGTGGGCCACGAGAGGAGGACGTCATTAGCAGAGAAAGGAAGGTTACTTTTTGGCACAGAAGACAGGCTGGAAGATGCTAGAGACAAACGACGGTGTGGAGGACTAAACACGCACAGGAGCAGTTCCAGCACCCCACAGGCTTCAGCTCCAGCCTACCTGCCTGCTTGCAGAACTCCCGATATTCTGAAGAGCCCGAAGTCCGTGATCACCACCTTCCCATTGTCATAAAAAATGTTTTTGGACTTGAGGTCTTTGTGAAGGATCCCCTTCGCGTGCAGGTACCCCATTCCCTGCAAGAAAGGAGAGAGAAACAACTGGAAGGGAGACACAAACAACTGGAATAGCATAACCCCCCGAGGAGACACCAGCTCGTGCCAGCATGCGGCATGGTTACGGATGGCTTTCAGTACCATCTCTGTACGGATCGAACGCAAGGAGAGAGGAAGGGATTTCAGACGTGAGTGCTCCTTCACTTCCAGGCAGCAGAGCGTTTCCAAGCGAGGGGTCCAGGAGGGGTGGGAGCACACACATTTGTATCACCCCTCTGCTTGCAAAACAGAATTTCAGCTGAGAGAGAAAACCACATGACATCCTTGGCTCCTGCCTTGCACATGGCCCTTGGGCGGCACACAGCAGGGTGCGTAGGGCTGCGATGCTCTAGTGCAAGCATGAGCAGGGTGCAACTAAGATTTCAGGTAGCCCGGATCCATTCAGCCCTCCACAGCCCACTCCTGCACCCTAAAGTTCTAGTCAGCGGGAGCGTGAACCCCCAGCAGAGCTCTGCCCTAGGGGACACAGGGAATGCACAGGGCTGCTGCACCAGTGAGCCTGCAGCCAGGGCCATCTGCAGCCATGCAAAGGGGCAGCTTCATTAGTTACTATCTGCTCAGTCATGACCACTGGCCATTGCCTGTGTAAGGGCAGTGTGGAACTGCCTTGCCCCAGGAGAAGCTCCGGGAGCCATTCTGCCTTAGGTAATCACAAGACATCCAGGCATGCAAGGGAATGACTATTCCCTGTGCTGCGTGGGGCTCGCTGTCTGACCTTAGGCTTGTCACTTGGAGTCTCTCTGCCTCAGTTTCCCCATCTGTAAAATGTGGATGACTAGAATAAGCCAGGAATTCGCAGGGGTGCTGTGAGAATCAATTAATGTTTACAAAGTGTATTGAGATCCTTGGCTGGATGCTGCCAAAGAAGAGAGCCATTCTGTTATCATTTTACGCCTATTTGCTAAGCTGGTTCCAATTTCATCATCCTGATTAATTCATTATGCAGAAAAAAACAACAGCATAACAAATAGCGTTCACTTTCTTGCAATCCTCTGCTGAGGATGAGGAATTTTGTATTCATTTTCTTTTCGATTTGGGGAGCTGGAAGGTAATTCAAAGCTTTCCATCTCCACCACCATCATCCCTCTCTGAATCATTAATTCATGTTTTCTACCTTCACCCCAAGATTAGTCTAGAAATAATTAGAAATCATTTCTAATAGTCTAGAGATCATAGCAGCGTAGGAAGCATGTAAAGGCTTGGTTTAGCTTTGTCTCCTATTGAGACCTATGTCGTGGAAAATTATAATTAGCACCAGTGATGTAAAGAAGGGGGGGAAGGGAGATCAGAACTTCCCTGCAGCGAGCCTGTTCGAGCTGGTCAAAGGCAGCCAATGACAGAGTTCTGCTAGGAAGACATCTGGGCCGTGACGCTAGGTTATGTTACAAATGTCATGTTTGGAAGAACCCACACTCTGAAACCCGCTCTCAGGCAATGTCTACACTCAGGAGCTTGTGCTGGCATAGGGCTATGTCGGAATATCCATGCTGGCATAGCCCCCGAGTGTAGACTCAGCCCACACTGACAGAACACAATTTCCCACAATACAAACACCAGCAGTCACCCGATGAAATTCATAGGCGGCAGGATTAATACAAACAAGAGGAAGTACTTTTTTCACACAACACACAAAAAAACCTGTGGAACTCATTGCCGTGGGAAGGTGTACTTTCAGCCATTACAACTGGGTTAAAAAAAAATAACCTCTATGAATTTATTTAGTTAAATCCATCAATAGCTATTAGCTAAGTTGGTCAGAGACGCAACACCATGCTCAGGGCAATGCAAACCTCTGACTGCCAGAATCCAGGAGTTGAATAGGGGGTGGATCACTCCAGCTGCCCTGTTCTGTGCACTCCTCGTGAAGGTCAGGTGCTGGCCTCTGTTGGATACAGGATACTGGGCTCAGTGCACCATTGGTCTGAGGCAGTATGGCTGCTCTTGTTACGTTCTCAGGAGTTTTTCTGTCTGTGTAGGAACACCACCTTCCTGAGGATGCCAGAGCCATGTTGTTCTTTTTGCGGATACAGACTAGGAGTACTTGTGGCACCTTAGAGACTAACACATTTATTTGAGCATAAGCTTTCGTGAGCTACAGCCCACTTCTTCAGATGCATAGAATGGAACATATATCGAGGAGATATATATACACAGACAGAGAGCATGAAAAGGTGGGAGTCTTAATTGGCTTCTCAGAGTTGGTAAGACAACTCCCACCTTTTCATGCTCTCTGTCTGTGTGTATATATATCTCCTCAATATATGTTCCATTCTATGCATCCAAAGAAGTGGGCTGTAGCTCACAAAAGCTTATGCTCAAATAAATGTGTTAGTCTCTAAGGTGCCACAAGTACTCCTGTTCTTCCTGAGGATTGTAGCTATGTCAATCAGGACCGTGGCGTTTTCACACCCCTCACCAATGTAGCTATGTCATTTCAACTTTTATGTGTAGACCAAGCCACAGAGCCCAGGTGGCATGAGATGGCTGGTGCCATGGGACATGCCCAGTCATAAAGAGACCTGACACTTTAAGAATCCATAAACAGGATTAAGGAAGGAGAAGCCAGTTGCTTCTCCATTAAACAGTCCCTCCTCTGCCACCCCACACCAGGTATACAACAGGTTCCTACCAGGGCATGAGCTCTTTTGTGGTCTACTGTTTAGAGCAGAGGACAGAGTCAGGACACTTGGGTTCTATCCCGGTTTCTACCTGTGTCTTGTTATTGGACCTTGGACAAGTCACGTCTGCTTTCTATACCTCAGTTTCCCCATCTGTAGAACAGACACTCTCCTAACGCACACAGGCTTACTTCACCAACAACTGCTAAGTGCTCCAAGAGCCTCTGATGAAAGACACCAAGGAAGTGCTGAACGTGGTGATTATTATTGGAATTACAGGCCCAAAGAGGGGCCTGCACACCCTAATGCATGTAGTAACATTGTATGCCAGCTGGTTTTTGAATGATCGTTACTATCACCTTGCCAAAAAACTAAGGGCAAGAAAAGAAATTAATTTGTTTTTGTTGCAGTAGCACTGAGTGGCTCCCAACCAAGATCACTGTGCTAGGTGCTACACGCATGCAAGCTTACGCACACTCACACACTTATGTTATAGCGACAATCAGCTTCCAAATGGCCCATACAGTAGAACAGGGGTCGGCAACCTTTCAGAAGTGGTGTGCCGAGTCTTCATTTATTCACTGTGAGTTACGCGTGCCAGTAATACATTTTAACGTTTGTAGAAGGTCTCTTTCTATAAGTCTAGAATATATAACTAAACTGTTGTTGTATGTAAAGTAAATAAGGTTTTTAAAACGTTTAAGAAGCTTCATTTAAAATTAAATTAAAATGCAGAGCCCCCCGGACCGGTGGCCAGGATCCGGGCAGTATCAGTGCCACTGAAAATCAGCTCACGTGCTGCCTTTGGCACATGTGCCATAGGTTGCCTACCCCTGCAGTAGAAGTTAGTTACCTTAAGCAAGCCATCACCACCTATGACTGTTCATTATAGACCAAATCCCCCAGGGATATTTTCAGCCAAACTTGGACTGAAGTCAGCAAAATCTAGACTCACACTAGGTGTTCTTCCATCCCTTGCCTGGGTGGCTGATGCCTAGAACCCAGACTGAGGTTTTGTTCCGTACCCAAAAAAGGGTGATGTTTGGGTGAAAGATTTGAAATTGGGCTTGTCACAGCTGGCCTGGGGTGCACAGCAGTGATTTTATGGTGGGTTGACAACAGCAGACATCCTACGGTAAGTCAGTGCTTAGTCACTGGGTGTGCCTGCGCAAGGGTCATTCTCTCCCTGTTCCTTTGTGCCACCCCTGTGTTTATGAAAGAGGCAGCAGTTCTCAATGAAAGGAAGAGGTGGCTTTGCAAAGCGTTGTTATTTATAGCCTTGGTTTTGGGTAAAAGTTTCCTGTAGGAAAAGCACTGATGCTGAGTATGTAAAACTTCAGAGGACCCCTGTTCGGCCAGAGCATTATCGTTTTACACACAGGGGACGTGTTATTTCAGAGACTTCCCAAACCCAAGGACAGGAACCTGCACTGGGGGGCCAAACTCCCCTTTCAGATGCACACTCAAACTGGGAGTTGTGCACGTGTGTATCTGAGGGGAGGACTTGGCGCTTCGTGATTTGTTTGCTTTGGCTCACACAGTGCAGTTTAGGAGGAAGGAATTTATCCAACCTATTGCCTAGGATATTTCTCTAAAGTTGGAACAAGCCCTGGACTAGCAAACAGCATCTTTGCCACCCAGCCCAAATTCTCTACCTCTCCCCTACATCTGTCGTCCCAGGTCCCACACCAGATTCCAACAGCCCCGCTCCCCCCAGCCTTTGCATTGATAACGATAAGCACATCCTTTGCTCAGTACTACATTCACTGTCTCAGGCTTCCTGTGTATATGAAAAGTCGGCTCCCCCTGCTGGCTCAGCTTTCTAAACGAATTAACCCAAGGTTAGCAAGGATCACATTACAACAGGAACCCTTGCACCCAATAATCCAACAAGCTTAAAGGATCTTCAATCAAGTAAGGCGACTAAAAGGATAGAGTCGTTCAATTACTGTGACTGATACAGTATAGTCAGGGATCCGTGTCTGGTCTTACTCCGAGCCACCTCTTCTCCCTCACTCCAGGCTACGCTGAGCCTTTTCTAGGCTGGCTTGGAGAGGAAAGCCTCAGGGCAATGCAGAAGTGCAGCAAAGGCTGCACTGAACAACATGCCAAGCTTGAAAGGTTTGGTGATACAGCATGGTGTCCCTCCTGCAGTGGGTGACACCTACACAGTTTGGCCTGTATGCCAAGGACACATGCACAAAGGCAGCTATAAGTTAAGGATGGGGGAGGCCCCTCACTTGCAATGGAAGCTGCGGATAGGCGGCCTCTGAAAAATCGGGCCTGGATGTTTAGGGCACTGTGACAGAATGTACCCGTGTCCACACCCTACCCACTATTGTAATAATCTTTGAACAAAGTATGCCTTTGGGATGTATCATTTGAAAACTCATAATCTGCGGATCATTATTGTCCTAATAAAATGTGTGTGGCAACACTGTATGTGAAGTTATAAGATTCTGCTGTATGGTGTTCTTAACACATGTTCCAAACTGAGTTTAAGCAATAAACAGAGTCATTGAGCAGGAAGGGAACCAAAAGGCTGCTCAAAACAGGTGAGGGAAAAGCAGCAGGGAACATCCCTCCCTATAGACTCAGTCCCCTGAAGCTCAGCTGGAAATGTTTTCCAAAAGGGGGACTGACACTGTAAAAAGGAGGGACAAACACCGCAAGAGACCCTCCTTTCTCCATCTCTGCCCATCGATTCATTGCACCAGAAGGGACAAAGGAAGCATCCATTGAACTGAGAAGGGGTCCTTATCTATGAAGTTCAGTCAGTAAGACTGCGGAAAGCATATGGCGAGAAAACTTTGCTTTGAGTTTAAAATAGTTTGTTAAGTTAGGCACCAGGTGTGTTTTATCTTTATTTTTCTTGTAACCATTTCTGACTTTTATGCCTCACCACTTGTGATCACTGAAAATTTCTCTTTGTGGTTAATAAACTTGTTTTATCTAATCTGGTGTGTTTAAACTGAAGTTTCTGGGAAACTCCATTGGGGGTAACAAGGTCTGTGCGTGTCATTTCTATTGATGAAATGACAGACTTTATATAAACTTTTATTGTCCAGGAGTGGCTGGGCACTACAGGAAATAGATTTCCCCCAGAAATGTAAGGCTGGGAGTGTGTTGAGATCAGCCTGCCGTATAACGCAGGGGGGTAAGAGTCCAGGGGTGGCTGGCTGCAGCACCACACAGACATAGCAGAATGCTGTTTGTGAGCAGTCCAGACTGGAGACTACAGGAGCAAGGCATTGTAAAGGGCACCCCACATTAGAGGGCTGGGGTGACATAGCTACTCATTAGTCTGGACCAGTGGTGGGCAATTTGTGGCATACGGCCCATCAAGGTGATCTGATTGCAAGCCGTGAGACATTTTGCTGACATTGACTGTCCACAGGCACGTCCCCCCGACAGTGGCCAATGCCAGGTGCTTCAGAGGGAGTGAACGGAACAGGGAATCAAGTGATCCATCCCCTGTTGCCCATTTCCAGCTTCTGGAAAACAGAAGTGCTTAACTGTAAGCACTTGCTTAAATCCCCTTGACTTCAATAAGACTTAAGACGGTGCTTCAAGATCAGAATGTGCTTAAATGCTTTGCTGAATCTGGGCCTAAATAAACCCAAACTAGGTCTTCAAACATTAAGAGGGCACAAGTGAAAATACAGAACCAGGAAGAGAAAAGTGAAGATCCTACCGTGACTTGGGCTACACTGTAAAGTCTAGATGTTGCTCTAGGATATGCATTTGAGTGTTTCAACAGGTATAAGTTGAACAAGGCAAACAGGGCTATAGATACCACACACGTGCAAGGCAGCCCAGTGAGAGGAAACAATCTTAGCATTTCCTGACTTTGTGATTTTAACTGTGCAACTTCCACATTGCACCAGAGGCTGCTGTAGTTCTAGGCAAACTAGGCAGCTCCCTGGGGCAGCAAGGGCAGCTGGGCCAAACCTGAGCAGCACTGCAACTTGGTGTGCCAGCTTACAACGTGCTCACATATTTGGCCCGGCCACCCCTCTGTCATGACAACAGCAGGGCCAAACCTGAGTGAGTGGCCCTGCAACCTGGTACTTAGCATGTCCCTCCCACCCCCTACCCCTTCTACCATAACCATAGAACCAGAGGGCTTGCCATGCCCCCACCCCAGACACTCATCATCCCTCCTGGTTGAGCAAATCTGATTTATGAGGAGAGGCTGAGGGAACTGGGATTGTTTAGTCTGCAGAAAAGAAGAATGGGGGGGGGTTTGATAGCTGCTTTCAACTACCTGAAAGGGGGTTCCAAAGAGGATGGATCTAGAGTGTTCTCAGTGGTAGCAGATGACAGAGCAAGGAGTAATGGTCTCAAGTTGCAGTTGGGGAGGTTTAGGTTGGATATTAGGAAAAACTTTCACACTAGGAGGGTGGTGAAGCACTGGGATGGGTTACCTAGGGAGGTGATGGAATCTCCTTCCTTAGAGGTTTTTAAGGTCAGGCTTGACAAAGCCCTGGCTGAGGTGATTTAGTTGGGGATTGGTCCTGATTTGAGCAGGGGGTTGGACTAGATACCTCCTGAGGTCCCTTCCACCCCTGATATTCTATGATTCTATTCTAGAGGTTGGAGGGGGCGGCACACTGAGGTATTGCCTAGGGAGGCAGATTGTCTTGAGCAGCCTCTGCGATGCACGAATGCAGTTTTTGCATTTCAGTTCCCAAGGTTGATTTATTTATTTTAAAAAGAAAAAGCCAAGCTCTCTAACCACAACCACCACTGGAAGTCTGCATGTACCACACGTGTGTGTCTTTAAGTGTGAAGGGTGCCAGAGGCAAGGAGGGCAGGAAACAGTTTCTCCACCCTGTGAGAAGTTGAGATTGAGAAATTTTCCCATCCTGAATTGGGACAAAAAGCCAAAAATCAAACATTTTCACAAACCAAAAATAAAAAAAATTCAGACCAGGTCAATCAAAACATTTCCTTTCGATTTCAACCTTAAAAAAAAAAAAGAAAATCGCTAAGTTAATACATTTCTAAACAAAAAGTCATTTAAACATAACAATGGGACTTTGTTTAAAAAAAATAGGTCAATTTGGAAACTGGATTTGCAAATATTTTTCAAAACAGGAAAAATATTGAAACTCACCCTTCCCCACCCCCGCAATTATTATTGTTTTGATGAATCAGCATTTTCCAACCAAAAAACGTTTGTCAAAAAATTGCAGAGCAGTTCTAGCAAGTAACACACAGGTGCTACGAACTGCATCCCTCAACCTGAGGTTTTTTAAAGTTTGTCCCTCTCCAGATCTGCATATGCAAGTGCTCCGTATACACACATGGAAGGAGATAGACACCAGTCAGCCATTAGAGCTTGGTGTCCTGCTGGAAGTGCTGTATCCTGGCAGAGCTAACAGGAAGCAGTCAATATCTTTGGCCAGCACATGGCAAGGAACACGCACTGAGAAGTATAGCTGTAAATATGCGTTTGTGCTCTCATCCAGAGAGATGCAGAGAGGGATTTTTAAAAAAATGTTTGCTGCATATGCTCAGTATTAAGCTTTCAAATGTTTAGAAATATATACCTTCCAGCTCCAGTGCAGACATACCCAGAGAAAGGGCCACATGGCTGAAAGCTGCATACGCTCCGTACGAAGCTTTCATTTAAAAAAAAAAAAAAAAAAAAAAAAAAAGAAAGAAAAAATCCCTCTCAAAGCTCTCCCATCCGGAGACATGCACAGGCATTATTTTACAGCTCTGCTTCTCGGTGCACGTCCCTTGGCATGTGCTGGCCAAAGACACTGACTGTTGTCTATTAGCTCTGACAGATCTCAACTCAAGCTGGAAACCTTCCAGGTCCAGCGCAGACATAACCTTTCAGTTTCCAACCCATTTTCCCCCTAGCTTGACCACCACCATGCTCCTCGCTGAGAACTATCTATAGCCAGGTTTCAAATGTCAAAGTTGAATTTTCAGTTATCGCTGTGAAAGCAAAAGATGGAAGCAATTTTTAGAGCAGGAGAAGTCTATTTGTAGTCTGGTTTTAACACGCCCACACACATGCACGCCTACCTCAAATGTAGCTGCACTGATTTACTTTCCATTTATTTTAATAATTTAAAAAAGTTCCCTCTGGACAGTGATCATGAACAATTACAGCTAAAATGGAGAATTTTTTTAGTAAGATCCAAGCTTCCAACTAGCTGAAGAACTGGCCGACAGTTCTTAAGTAGTTGATATTTCATATTTCTCCTATAATTTGTTCTCTTTCAAACTGAGGATGAATTTGGTCAAGTTGGATGAAGATCACCACCATGCAGACAGCAAGCACAAGACCTAGGCACCACTTAAGCCCCATTTTAAGGGCTTAAGCAGGACTTTAGTTTCATAGACTTTAAGGCCAGAGGGGACCATTGTGATCATCCTGTCTAGCCTCTAAGGGTATGTCTACACTGCAATGTAAGCCCAGGGCTTGAACTCAGGGTCAAGCCTAACCCTCCTTCCATCTACATACAAATCGTGCTAACCTAGGGCTTGGACCCAGGGTCCCAGGACCCCATGGGGGTGGAGGCTCCAAGCTTGAGTGAAGCTGGGACCCAGGGTTCTAGCCCCACTGACTTGTGCTCTGGGAGTCAACCTAAAGTATCCCACAATTCCACAGGCTGACTTTCTCTGCCCTCTGGACAGTCAAGTTTGGTAGACAGTCAAGTTTTCCCACACTGCACCATAAACAAAGGGCTAGTGCAGCCACATTTTGGGAGGGCGCTAGGAAGTCTGGGATATGGGTGGTTGGACTCGGGCCTGCATACTGTAGTGTAGACACTGGAGCCCCAGGTTGGGACAAAGGGTTCAACAGTTCCTAACCCGAGGTTACAAATAAGAGTGGACACTCCAACCTGTGTTAAACTCAGGGTCTGCTAACTCGAGTTACACACAGTGGCTAAGTTTCACCCAGTGAGACGAGGATGCCCGTGTGATATACGGTACCTTCACAATCTCTTGAGCTATCTGCCTCGTTTTGTTGACATCCAGGACAATCTTTGCATCTCTCACCACTGAGTAGAGCGTCCGTCCTTTACACAAACTGAAAGAAAAAAAAGAGGGGGAGATAAACAAACAGGCTGATATAAATAGAAAACCAAGAAACATCATTAAATCCAAACACGGATTAAAAAGAGAACCTGTAAAGGGGGCTAAAAATAGATACAGTATTTTGGCTTCATACCAAAACAACGACAGACTTTGGAATAAATCTCAGAGCTCTCCCCAGTCTTTGGCATGTTGGGAGGGAAATATCTTAGCTCTCTAGTATATTTTGCTAGCACCCCTATAGATCCGGAGTAGTATCCGATAACCCTTTATTCTCTCTGATTTTGTTCCCCATTTTCTATTTGGCAGAAAGTTCCTGGCCGTAGAGCTTCAGACTTTTGGGCAGAACTCTCCGTATCTCTCCACCTTGTCCTCTACCGGATAAAACTCTCACAGATCTAAGAGGAGCCGAAAGAGGAGGGGGGGGGGGGGAGAAAAAGAAAGAAAGAAAAGCCTGTACATTGTACAAGGTCCTCCAATTTTCCTTCTTGTACCAGTTACAGTAAAATCTATTTACAGGGCCTTAATTACCAAAGGCAACTGATAACAGCAGCTGCAGGGGGAAGGGGACATATAAACCAATTAAAAATATATTGACATTTGAATATCGTAATGGAGTATGTGGGTGGACTCTGCCTCAACTTCCTCCCACGAAAGAGGGCTTTTTTCTCCCCCCCTCCCCCCGTCTATACCCACCTACGCTCATTACAGGCAACTTGAGAAAGAACAGACTAAATACCTGTGTCTGCATAATAGAGCACCCAAAAAAAAAAAAATCTCAATTTAAATAGGCTTCAAGAATCACAGATGTTAATTTGATCTTGTTCTAGTTAATGAAACAAAAGTTTGGGCTTTTAATTACTCCTTTAACCCACCCACCACATCTTCCTCCTTCACCCTGACACTGGAGGCAGAACACTGACAATGTTCAAAAACTTCTAGAGAGTGTCTTTAGTGGAAATGATGTTTGCAGCTGTGTGGCTGTTTGGAACCAATCTTGGGGAGAGTGTGCAAGACTTGCCTTTACCATCTTGCGTGATAAGGTCAGGCTGAGTGGAATGAAACCTCAGGACAAGTATCACTTAACAGCACTCAGTGGCCTGGATCCCCTGCCAGCCCTGCAAAGTGAGAGATTCTGGGCGTGACGGGTTGGATCACAGAAACCCCCTTGGGAGCTGCCACCCGATGTGCAAAGACTACCCCTGCTTCTGTTTTCCCTGCCAGCTCAGGACTCCAGCACCCTGTCTTGCTGAGCCAGACACTCCCGTCTGGCTCCAGACACAGACCCAGGGTCTGAATCACTTGTCCCAAAGCTGCAAGTTTACCTGAAAACAGCTCGCAGTAGCGTGCTTGTCTTTAGCACTCAAATGCCCAACTCCCAATGGGGTCTAAACCCAGATAAATCCGTTTTACCCTGCATAAAGCTTATGCAGGGCAAACTCATAAATTGTTCGCCCTCTATAACACTGATAGAGAGATATGCACAGTTGTTTGCTCCCCCAGGTATTAATACATACTCTGAGTAAATTACTAAATAAAAAGTGATTTTATTAAATACAGACAGTAGGATTTAAGTGGTTCAAAGTAGTAACAGACAGAACAAAGTAAGTCACCAAGCAAAATAAAATAAAATGCGCAAATCTATGCCTAATCAAACTAAATACAGATAATCTCACCCTCAGAGATGCTTCAGTAAGTTTCTCAGACTGGACATCTTCCAGGCCTGGGCACAATCCTTTCCCCTGGTACAGCTCTTGTTGCAGCTCAGGTGGTAGCTAGGGGATTCTTCATGATGGCTCCTCCCCTTCTCTGTTCTCTTCCCCCCCTTTATATATCTTTTGCATAAGGCGGGAACTCTTTGTCTCTCTGGGTTTCCACCCCCCCTCACTGGAAAAGTACCAGGTTAAAGATGGATTCCAGTTCAGGTGACATGATCACATGTCACTGCAAGACTTCATTACTCACTTGCCAGCACACACATATACAGGAAGACTCACAGGTAAATACAGCCATCTGCAGACAATGGGAGTCATCAAGATTCCAAACCATCATTAATGGTCCACACTTTACACAATTACAATAGGCCCTCAGAGTTACATTTTATATTTCTAGTTTTAGATACAAGAGTGGTACATTTATACAAATCAGATGATCACACTCAGTAGATTATAAGCTTTGTAATGATACCTTACAAGAGACCTTTTGCATGAGGCATATCCCAGTTACTTACATTCACTTATTACCGTATTTTCTCTAAAACTATCTCAGTTACATTATATTGACTTATTATCAAGTTTTTATAAAACCATATAGACTGCACAACGTCACACTGGGATCCAGCTAATGGGGTGGGGAAGAGGTCGGGGTGAAAGCTTCACAGAAAATGATGGCCTGACTCTCCTGATCAGTCAGTCAAAGGGGTAACAGATGCGTCCAAAGAGAGCCCTAACAATGCAATTCACACTCGTGTGTTCAAATACTATTAGCCAATTCTCCACCACCACCGAGTGGGTGGAGAGCAGAAACTTGGATGCGGGGCAGCCCAACTAAAGTAGCTGTGGAGTACATCAGGCTGCCCTCTGACAAAATGAGCCAAGTTTGCCAGGCCTCAAGCCTCCATTACTCAGAGTTGAAGCACTTCCTTCTACAGACGAACCTTGGAGAGCCTCAGGTCAGTGGTTCTCAATCTATTTACCACTGTGGGCCACATATGCAGCTCTCTGTGTGTTATGTGGGCCACATCCACACAATATATACACTACCTGTATGGCCCTGAGGATGTCACATGGGCTGAAGCTGTGTGCTGTTTGGGCCGCCAGCAGCTCGTGCCCCACGGGTTGAGAACAACTGCCCTAGGTCGATCAGGATTCACATCTGATGTGTGAGAGCTGTCGTTTTAGGTTCGGTGACTGGGCAACCTGCAGATTTTGGTTTTCCTGGTTACCATGGTGCCATGTTGCCTAGTAGCCCTTGCCATGTTGTACCACTCAGTTGAGCTTTTGGGTAGAGGGGCCATTTAATCATGACTATCGCTATTATTCCAACCAGGTTTAGTGATAAGGTCATTTCATTCCTATTCTGTTCAATGATTAATTGAATCTATTTCTATTTATTAAATGTTCCTGGCAGTCTCTAGATGCATGGACACAAGCAGCAATTCATAGGCTTGGTCTACAACGAAAGCCTGGACCAGCAGAGCTGTGTCAGCTAGGAGTGTGAAAATGAAATCACACCCCCTAGTGAGATGGCTATGCTGACAAAACCTGCGGGATATGTGGTCTTCCTACACCAGCAGAACTCTTCCTTCTGTCAGCATCTGTTGCATCCATACTAGGAGACTACGCCAACACAGGCCCTGTAGCATAGACATGGCCAGACATTAATACAATGAGCTGACTGTCAGCTAGGTGAATCACCAATCTCACCCATCACATCATTTGTATTTGTATTATAATAGCACCCACGCAGGCTGAGACCCCGGTGAGATAGGTGCGGTACAGATGTAGTAAAACAAGCTCTGCCCCAAGAGCTCAATGTGGTTTAAGACAAGGTGTAACAGACACAATGGAGGGGTATGGGGTGCCAGAGTGACATGACTCGAGCCTGGTTTCTCACAGGCTGGCAGCATGCACAATATTTAGCGAGAGGCGGGCTGGTTTGGAGAGGCAGGGAGAGACTTTAACAGAGGCCAAGAAGCGGATGAGTAGCAGGAGCTCTAGCTTGATGCCGCTGCGGAGCTGTAATCAGCTGCTAGGGTTCCGCAGGCTTCATGGTACCACTGAGCCTGAAGGAGGGATCTGGAAGAGGGGAGTGAGTAGGGTAGGGCTAAATGATGCAAGGCCAACAGGAAAAGGGCAAGAAGCTCCTATCTGGCTGGTGGGGAGGGGGGAGGTGATGGGGTCAGAATGATGAGCTGGGAAGATGATCTTAGCAGCAGAGGCGGCGGTGTTGCAATAGTCAAGGCCAGAGAGGACGAGGGGGCAGGAGTCAAGACCGGAGATAAGGGCCTTTGTTGGGTTTGGCATTGGGCACAGACAGGAAAGACCAACCCTTTGGAAGGCTGCAGAGGAGGAATTGCTCCGATTTAGACACAGCCTTGATGAGTGGGGTTAGGCAGAGGTCAGAGTCAAAAATGATTAGTGACAAGAAGTCTCAGCCTGGAATCACTGTGCTAGGCACTGTACGTACCTATAGCAGGGACAGTCCCCGCTCTGAAGAGTTTACCATCTAAATAGGGAAGACAAAGGGTAGGAAGGTGAGCAGGGGCAGAGAGAGGTGAAGTGACCAAGGTCACACCATCGATTTGTGGCAGGAGTCAAGAACAGAACTCAGGTCACCCGAATCTCAGTCCAGTACCCTATCCATTGCACTGTATGGGTCTGAAGAACTGAGAGGATGGTTGTGTTGTCCAGCAGGATTGAGTGGACAGACTGTGTGAGGTGACAGTGGGCCAAAGAAGTTGTAGGTGGGAAGTTTCACTAAGACTGTTAAGGTCTACAGAGTGAAGGGAACTTCCCTGGCCACATCCTCAGGCCACCATGTCAGCTGGCTAACGATGGGGCAGTTAATCAGCCCCAGGGACCCTGGCAATCATTCAGTCCCAGCGAGCCTCTGCAAGTCACGTGGCCAATGAGGCTTCAGAAGTATTCAATTCCGCTTGGACTTTACTCCAGTTGGAATTAATGAGACGCGCTCGTAACAAATTGAAAGGCTTCATCTTTCTTGGCCTTTGCCGAGCAGGTTTGTGTCACTGACCAAATGGACGCTAAGAAAAATAAGATGACTGAAAAGGAAACACTCAAGCCTCCTTCCAGTAAGACACAACCAGGGTCGGTTCCAGGCGCCAGCATTCCAAGCAGGTGCTTGGGGCGGCAATCTGCAAGGGGCGGCAGTCCGGGTGTTTTTGCCGCCCGAAGCAGCGCGCCCAATTGCCATTGCAGACGGCGGGGGCCGTCCGTGTGCCGTTAGGGCGGCACGCGCATTTCCGCGGCGGCGGCAATTCGGCAGCAGCTTCTATGCTCAGCTGCCCGCGGTGGCAATTGGGCGGCTTCTGTCTTCCGGCTGAAGACAGAAGCTGCCACCGAATTGCCGCCGCTGCAGAAACGCGCGTGCCGCCCTAACGGCATATGGACTGCCCCCGCCCTCCGCAGCGGCAATTTGGTGCACTGCTTGGGGCGGCAAAAACAGTAGAGCCAGTCCTGGACACAAGCCAGGGAGAAGCACGAAGAACCCCCTATTCCTATGCACAGCCACACCTCCACGAGAGTCCAGCTCTCATTTAGGCATCTGAAAAAAGGCCAAGACTTCTACATCCAGTCTGACTAGGCAGGCTGGGTGCTGGAGGGATGGTATGGAGGGAAAGCAACAAGGCATCCTCCTCCTATGCCTGCAAACGGGATTGGTGGCCACTCCTGGTTTAGTCCAGCCCAACGGCTGCAGTGGCCCTGCACTATCCTAGAATGGACACCACTGGAGGAGAGAGGGCTGCCAGATCTAATCAGTGACACGTTCTTTGGCCCTGCCTCTCCCCCAGCCTTCCCATGTGCCGCCCCCTATGCAAGAAGCCCCCTGCAGAGATGGGCTCTTTACCATGGAGGGGGCATGCACGATAACATGACAATAATTAGACAGGTGGGTATACTTTTCATGCTGACCGGTTTCAGGGCCGGTGCAAGGAAGTTTTGCACCCTAGGTGAAACTTCCACCTTGCAGCCCCCCCAGCCCTGCGACAGCTCTCCCTCCGCCCTGAGACACCCCACCCCAGCTCACCTCTGCTCCGCCTCCTCCCCGAGCATGCCGCCCCCGCTCTAATTCTCCTCCCCTCCCAGGCTTGCACAGACAAACAGCTGATTGGGAGGTGGGAGAAGTGGAGCAGTGACCACGCGCTCGGGGAGGGGGCATAGGAATGCTGTAAAAAAAAATTGGGGGCACTGCTTTTTGGCAACCCCAAATCTTGGTGCCCTAGGCAATGGCCTAGTTTGCCTAAATAGTAGCACCAGCCCTGACTGGTTTTGTCTGGTTATTAATTACTATGATCACCACTGTAGCACCTAGCAGTCCCAGTCATGCACCAGGACCCCATCGTGGTGGGTGCTAGACAGTTTCCTTGTTGCGTCTATTTGTTGTCGTCGTCAAGCTGGCCAGCCGTGGCTCAAGAGCACAAGAACCAGGGCACAAACCTCAAGTTAGTTGTGAGTTCTGTACCTACATATCACCAACCAACCATCAAGTGGAAACTCCTCAGGCATGATAACGGCCTTAATACGGAGTCACAGACAGTCCCCTGGGGTACTCAGATCTGTCTTGTTGCCCAGGCAAGCCTGCCTGTGTGACAAATGGTCCTTTACGCCAGGAATCACTTCAAGTGTAGCTCGAAAGCTTGTCTCTCTCACCAACCAAAGTTGATCCAATAAAAGATATTATTTCACCCACCTTGTCTCTCTACTGTGAATCACAGCCCGATTCAGGTTACTCCTTGTGCCAAAGGACCAGCCACTTACTCCAAGCCAATCACACTTTAGCTCTCACACCAAAGACAACACTTGTAGCCAACCCTACAATAAACTATCTAAAGAGTTATTATATAGGAAAAGGAAATAAGAGAGTTATTTACAAGGGTAAAGCAGGTAAACCCACAAATGAGTTACAAGCTTCAGTTTCAAAGTGTAATAGATGCTTCTAGAATAAGCAAGCTCTAAATGTTCTTAGGGCTGACCTAGGCTAAGTAGCTGAGGATCCTTTGTTTATGCCTAGAAAACCTTGTCATAGTCCAAGCAGCACAGAGCTCCAGTTCCTTCTTCCTAGGAGTTTTTATTCCCTCCCCCACTTCTGCCTGAGCTGCAAACTCAGCTGACGGGAGGAATTCTCTTGCATGACTCATCTCCATGGGGATGGGAGAGTAAACAACAAAGACACTTGTCCTCTTTAATGTTCCACGCTAGTCTGTTTGGTGTCCATGAGCCATCCCTGTCAGGCAGGACATAACGCCTTCTGTGGGAGAGCAGCATTTCACCCCAGTTAGTGTCTCTCCTGTCTAGTGATTTACACAGTTATGGAGGCTTACAATGCAAAACACTCAATTATCACCGTATAGTATAGAATACCAATAGGATAAGTGAGATTAATGCAGGCAGAAACTTACAAGCATTCATAAAGTCTAAAGGCTAAATGAATTCTTATACTGTAATTCTAATACCTATTTTAGCAATACTAACATGCAGGTGAACCAGACTGATTCCAGCTCTGTATTTATCGGTATTCAGTTGAGACATGGAGACCTTGGCATGAGCTGGCACCTGGTCTGCCAGTCTCACAGGTGTCTATTGTCTTATACTGGGATTGTAAATTCCGTGGGACAGGGACTGTCTTTTTGTTCTGTGTTTGTACAGCGCCTAGCACAATGGGGTTCTGGCCCATAACTGGGGTCCCTAGGTTCTACTGCAATAAATAACTACAGCAACTGCATAGCCCCTCTCTGCCCCCTTGTGTAACAGAATTACACCAGTCCCACTGCCAATGGGATGGCCAGAACTTCAGAGATGGACGCTGGGTTTGGCCCTTTAGGAAGCTATACAACAGCAAAACACCATACACCAACCCTAAACCAAACCAAAAAACCCACTACATCCCAACTTAAATAGTTTCCCCATCTTCTTTTTGACAATCTTTCCCATTTACGCTGATAATTAAGGCTACAATTATGTCAGAGGTCATGGAATTCAGAATCCATGACTTCCATTGACGTCTGTGACATTTTCTGTCCTGGGGCTGGAGTTCCCAGACAGTCCTGCCCCCGCAGCGCCCAGCCCCTACCCTTGTGGGGGGACCCCGCAGCTGCCCAGCTGTAGAGGGCTGGTGACAGACCCCCTGCAACTGCCCAACAGCAACTGGTGGGGGAAGAGACACTGCAACTACACTTCCCGGGGTGAGGGGACCCCACAGCAGTCCAGCCCCGTGGGCAGGAGGATCCAGGAGCTCCCACGCACTGCAGCGGTGGGGGGGACCCAGGAGCCCCAGCAGGTGCTGAGCCCACCTCTCCCTTTCGTCAGGGATATTTTTAGTGAAAGTCAGGGACAGGCCACGGGCTTCCGTGAATTTCTGTTTACTGCCCATGACTTTTACTAAAAATATCCATGACAAAAACTTAACCTTACTGATCATTTACACAAAATTCCATTCCCAGGCGATCAGGAGCATCAAACTCTGAGCTTGACTGTCCAATGTTTATAATAAAAAAATACTAGGAAGTGCAAGAGACAACACTGAGCATTTTCCCGGACTGTGTGTCGGGGAAGTGAAGAGGCCTGTAACAGGTCCGGACTCACCCCTGCAGCACCTCCTGCTGGTGACTCTGGGAATTAGCTCAATCCAGCCATCAGAGCACCCTCTGCAGGCCAGTGGTCTGCCTGTCCGTTGGCCCCATGTCCCTCCTGGACCCCAGTGCCCTTTTATCTGGGGTGCTGCCCCCTGGCTGTACAGGCCTCAGTACTAGGGTCTCCCCTCCCTGGGGAACCCCCACCCAGTATCCCTACCTCACCTCAGAATAAGGCCACTGCCAGTCACCAACTAGCCCCCACTCCCCCAGGGCAGACTGCAGTATAGGCCACTCATCACAGGTAAGGTTGGGTTTGGACCTGCTGCCTCACCCTACCCCTGGGCTGCCCTCTGCAACCCCCAGTACCTTCTAGCCCAATGCTAGGTCGCAGCCTGAGGCTTTCCAGGCTGGAGCTCCCCAGCCCTGCTCCACTCAGGTACCCTGTGTCAAGCTCCCTACAGCCAGGCCCTTCTCTCTCAGAATGCAGAGAGAGACTGTCTAGCCTCTGGCTCCCAGCCTTTTTATACAGGACAGCTGTGGCCTGATTGGGGAAACAGCCACAGCAGGGCCACGCCCCAATCAGCCTAGCTTGTAGAGCTGCAGCCCTCTGCCAGGGCTGTTTTAAGCCCTTCCCGGCAGGAGCGGGGTAGCCACCCCCCTACAAGGCCCCAGCTGATAAATTTGTATTTACTCCTCATGGGAGGTGCTCAGATATCACAGGGGCAAGCGCCCACATAAAAACAGAAAGAATAAAGCAGAGCACTGAAGAATTAGCATGGAAGAGAGCAGGCACAATGGGCAAGCAATGCAATCTTAACCAAAGAGCGAAGAAGCATCCTGTTCTCTATGCACAGATTAGTGCCTTTCTACAGTCGTCAACTCCCCCAGAATCATGCAACTCTGAATGTGAAATTATTTGAAGGCCATTTTTTAAGCTGATCAGAGTTTAAGCTTTGCTTGAACTCCTCAAAATATCTAAGTCTTGCTCAGAGTTCAGAGGGTGAACACTTTGGGCAGACACACTGTATATGTCATAGAAAAACCACGGAGGTTGAACTCCCACATTGAGTGCAAATTAGAAACCACCCTAAACTCACTGCGTTTGCCACATTAATGGCTGTTAGAGATGACTGCGTCTGAACGAGAATATACTAATGACCAGGGCTGGGATTTCCAAAGGGAGTTAAATGACCAACTCCGACTGAATTTCAGTGAGAGTTGGGTACCCATATTCCTGGGGCTTCTTTGTAATCCCAGCCAGATTATGGAAACACATTAGGCCTGATTCTGATGCTACTCACATCGGGGTGTGTGAAGTGTAACTTTGCTGGGGTTACACCAGCGTCAGCGAGAAGAGAATCAGTCACATAGGCTAGGCTAAGCTGCTGTCTTGGCACTCATACAACAAGGAAGAAATGAATACCCTAGAAAGCACAGCATCGAGTTGTTATAGAAACCGCAATGTCTAAAAGCCCCCTGGTGCAGATGGGAAATGTGTGTTTCTATTCAGAAGCCCTACTGATGAGCCCGTGTCTGACGTGTCAGCCACCAGGGAATACAACAAACTAAAGGACAGGGAGACTTGGGCACATTAAAAGAGAATCAAGGAATAGTTGTGAAAATGTTCCTTGACGGAATGAAAACGAATGCATCCCTTCATTAATGTCACTCTAGCTAGCAGAGCGAATTAATACACGCACCGATTCCCATCACCTCTGGAACGCATTAGTCTTCCCTGCTAGAGACTCACATTCAAATTGGGCTTGGTCAAAAGTCAAATGCTTTTAGTTGTATCAATGTAGTGGCATTTAACCCAGTTCACTTAATATCCATTGGCGTGCTTCTTCTAACGTGGCACATGACAACCTTCTCTTAGGCCAAACCAGTCTGCCTTGTAGGCTCCCTAAGGATTTCCCGTGGTGACTCCACATATAACTAAACCAGGAAAACACTTCAAGGAGTTTTGTAGCAGATTTCCAGATTTACCCAGCCTCTGCATTTGCACCAGCCTTTGTTGTCCCTTGCACATCTGCACCCACTGACCGAGTATTTATCGAACTACAACCCATTTACACAACAAAAACAAACAGGTTTAAACAGAGCTGTGAAAGATGGATATGGCCAAACCATGTTGTGTTTGTATGGATAGGAAAAAATGGCAGGTTATAACAGATTAGAGAACCCATACAGATAACCATATGTAACCTGGGTATCTAAGAGCTTGTCTATGCTTAAAAGTTGTACCGCTCTAGCAATAGGGAATAGCCCCCCTAGTGTGGACACAGTTAATCATTATAAACGTGCTTATACCAGTATAACTGTATAACCAGTATAGACAAACACCTGTCAGGAATGATCTAGATAATACTTAATCCTGCCATGAGTGCAGGGGACTGGACTAGATGATTTCTCGAGGTGCCTTCCAGTCCTAGGATTCTATGAACTTTCTGCATGCAGGAAGGGGAATAAGCCAGATCAGCATCAGGCACCTTTATACCAGTATCATTGTGTCCACACTAGGACTTTTACCAGTATAACTATTTTGGTTAAAAAAAAACAACCACCCAGACTCCTAGTCAAAACAGTATGTAAGTGTAGACAGTATATAAGTGTAGACCAGGCCTAACATAATTTTAAACATGTTTTGTTTGGTCTGAACAAGGAAAATTAAACGATGCTCTAAAATAGTTTGGCTACAATCATGTTTAAACCTGGTTATCTTTGTAGTTTAGAAAATGAGTGATCTAAATTGCACCTGAAAATAAATGCTGGTGAAAATTTGTGCCATGAGTTATTTGCAACTGAATTTGTGGGTGCAAAATGATAAGACATATTCTAAAAAGCTGGCCCTGTTACCTTTTTGATATGGATTCTTTTATACAGATCTATTCAAGAAACCAGGATAACATGGTCTACTACGCAACATGCTTCCTGCTGTGTTATGCTATCTTAGCACACCTTAAGTCATGGTAGCTATACATCCAACCATTCCTTCTTGGTATAATTCATATTTTCCCCCAAAGAAAACTGACCACAACAGAAACTTGGTAAGGAAATGAAATAAGTAATGAACCATTACCATAAACAAAATGAAGAGATTAAGTAGAACTGGATCTGGTCTCAGCCCCAAAGTGAGTTGTGATCAGCTGCGGTGGAATTAAGTTTTAAAAAACCATATTTCAAGCACTTCTGAACTGCAGAGATAACCTTGGAAATACAGACTTTTTGCAGTCCCTATTAAGACAAGATCCCATCACTTCAATCATTTAGAAGTGCATGACAGATTACAAACTCATTGGGCCCATTACATTAGACGTTAGGTCCATATTAAATTAGGCAGCAGAAATCAGGTGCAAGTCAAGCCTGGCACTAGAAGGTAACCACACAAGGCAAAGTACCATGCAATGCCGGAGTGGGAGATGCTGCCACAAAAGCTCACTGGATCAAAAAGAAAGTAACTATACATCAGCCCAGGTGATTCAGCTCTCCATGCTTTCCATGGGCTGATGAGTAACTCCTCCAAATGAATTAAACTAGCAAATATTGCAGCCAAAGAGATTTCTTGGTGGAGAAGAAGCCAGTCACCAACACACAAAGCCTTCTTTACAACTATTATACAGCACCTGAGACACTTGACAACCCACCTGCAAAATCTTTTCATGATAACTCTCCACAATTTTGTTTCCTCCTACTTCTTGTCTGACATGAATAGTCCCCCTCCATCAGCGCACAAATAACGTTCATGAAGCAAACAAAGAGAGGCCTCAAGAGTGCACAGACAACGTATAAGCTTTTCACTTCTGGAGACCTGGGTTGAAATGCAAGATAGAGACAGCTACCCAGCCCCGAGTAGATGTTCCTCCACATCACAAGGGTACATCAGGGTGAAGAGGCTAAAGATTTTCTGTGCTTCACAACATGAACAAAAGGAGCGCAGACATGCCTCTTCAGATACACTGGCTTATTCACTGCTGAAGTGTGTATTCATAACCAAATGTTCGCTTCACCTCACCCTCAGCCTATAATCATACACTTGCAGTGGTTAACAGAAAAATCCAGGCTTGTGAAACACAATCCAACTTTACTGTGTTGAGCAAGCACTCCCTGTGGATTTGAGCTGCCGTTGAATGTGCCAGTGAAGAGAAACTCATGACCCACGTATACCAGAGGAGAAGGTGCCTCGTGCATCACACAGACGTTTGCTTCTTCTCGCTAGCCCCAGAACACCGAGTGCCTGACTTCTTGTGGCTGCACATGCAGGGCCGGCTCCAGGCACCAGCTGAGCAAGCAGGTGCTTGGGGCGGCCAAGGGGAAGGGGCGGCACGTCGGGCTCTTCGGCAGCAATTGGGCAGAGAAGCGGTGCGGTGGTCGGACTGCCGATCCCAATTCCGAACGCGGCTTTTTTTTTTTTTCCCGCCGCTTGAGGCGGCAAAAACCCTGGAGCCGGCCCTGTGCACATGGAATTCTGCCCTACAGAGATGTACAGAGACAGGGAGCTGAGCAAAACTTTTGGTCGTGTTTTTTTCTATGCAAAACCCAGTCAAACTTCAAGACCTTTTACGATAAAAACAATTGTACAGTGCACGAGCCGCTCAATGTTAGCTCAGCAAGTGAAATAACACCCCTACCACAGCTGAACCTCCACACCACAACGTTCCACAGAGAAAGCCCGAAATAAACAAATGTGGGCGTTATCAGATAAAGTGAGTGTGCGCAAATTCCAGGGTTAAGAACTTTCTGCTGAACGCATCCTGTCCCTAGATGCATAAATGGCACGGTAAGCTCTAGCTCAGGGGTCGGCAACGTTCGGCACACGGCTCGCCAGGGTAAGCACCCTGGCAGGCCGGGCCAGTTTTATTTACCTGCTGACGCTGCAGGTTCGGGCGATCGTGGCCCCCACTGGCCGTGGTTCACTGTCCCGGGCCAATGGGGGCGGCGAGAAGCCGCAGCCAGCACATCGCTCGCCTGCACCCCTT